>NC_056735.1:93738849-93803849 GCF_019279795.1 Protopterus annectens | reverse complement strand
CAGTCTGCTTAATTTGGAATCGTAGATATATAAAGCATTTTGTTTCTTTCAGTCTTTAGATTACAGGAAGCTGAGAAGAACGTATTAGCTGGATGAATAATGACATCTTAACTGCAGCTTTAGAGAGTGATGGTTTTGTTTTGGCAGAATTTATCTTAGGAGTCTTATTTTTAAAACAAAAATGAATAGTTTCAAGATGCAGATTAAGTTCCTTAGCAGCAGAAACAGAAGGCCATCTGTGTAACCCTGCAGCCAAAGCATAAGATCACCGTTTAATTTCGATAACTGTGTTGGTTTCTAATACCATGAAGGAAATGGCCCCCCATTTCTAAGTCAAAGTATGGTTAATGTCCATGAAATTAGCACTGTTTCAATCTTCGATGTTAGCCAAAAGTGCTCTTCATAGCACACACAATGTGCCCAGAACTGACTCCTTCTGCAATCCATATGGAGTTACATATATTGGTAGCATATCTAAATATGACTGTAAATTCTTTTTTATAAGGCCCGTTGCTCCTACTACTATTGGAACTGTCTGGGCATCCTTCTTCCACATTGCCTGCAGTGTGCCCAGTAATGACTCTGTCTACAATTCGTATGGAGTTACATATATCAGTAACATATCTAAGTTATAAGGCCGTTGCTCCTACTACTATTGGACCTGTCTGGTATCCTTCTTCCACATTGCCCGCAATGTGCCCAGTAATGACTCCGTCTACAATTCGTATGGAGTTACATATATCAGTAACATATCTAAGTTATAAGGCCCGTTGCTCCTACTACTATTGGACCTGTCTGGTATCCTTCTTCCCACATTGCATAATGCCCTTAGCTCAACTCCGTCTACAATTATTATGGGAGTTACATATATCATCGTAAAATATCTCTCCTACTACTATTGGACCTGTCTGGTATTCTTCTTCCACATTGCCCGCAATGTGCCCAGTAATGACTCCGTCTACAATTCGTATGGAGTTACATATATCAGTAACATATCTAAGTTATAAGGCCCGTTGCTCCTATTACTATTGGACCTGTCTGGTATCCTTCTTCCACATTGCCCGCAATGTGCCCAGTAATGACTCCGTCTACAATTCGTATGGAGTTACATATATCAGTAACATATCTAAGTTATAAGACCCGTTGCTCCTACTACTATTGGACCTGTCTGGTATCCTTCTTCCACATTGCCCGCAATGTGCCCAGTAATGACTCCGTCTACAATTCGTATGGAGTTACATATATCAGTAACATATCTAAGTTATAAGGCCCGTTGCTCCTACTACTATTGGACCTGTCTGGGTCTTCTTCTTCCACATTGCCCGCAATGTGCCCAGTAATGACTCCGTCTACAATTCGTATGGAGTTACATATATCAGTAACATATCTAAGTTATAAGGCCCGTTGCTCCTACTACTATTGGAACTGTCTGGGCATCCTTCTTCCACATTGCCTGCAGTGTGCCCAGTAATGACTCTGTCTACAATTCGTATGGAGTTACATATATCAGTAACATATCTAAGTTATAAGGCCCGTTGCTCCTACTACTATTGGACCTGTCTGGTATCCTTCTTCCACATTGCCCGCAATGTGCCCAGTAATGACTCCGTCTACAATTCGTATGGAGTTACATATATCAGTAACATATCTGAGTTATAAGGCCCGTTGCTCCTACTACTATTGGACCTGTCTGGGTCTTCTTCTTCCACATTGCCCGCAATGTGCCCAGTAATGACTCCGTCTACAATTCGTATGGAGTTACATATATCGGTAACATATCTAAGTTATAAGACCCGTTGCTCCTACTACTATTGGACCTGTCTGGGTATCCTTTTTCCACACTGCCCTTGATTCTGCCTACAAATCCTGGTATTTCTTGACTTTGTGTCTTTCTGTACATAAGACACTGTAATCATTGGGTGTAGCAAATTCATTGATCAATGCTAGATTTGTCTTCTTTTTGTGGACTACTATATCTGCTTTTCTTGCATGTATTTTTTGAACTGTTGGAAATGGGTAATCACTTGTGCTTTAAACTTCGTTATTCTCTAGAATGCTTTGTGGCTCATGGGTAACTTCGTTATTCTCTAGAATGCTTTGTGGCTCATGGGTAACTTCGTTATTCTCTAGAATGCTTTGTGGCTCATGGGTAACTTCGTTATTCTCTAGAATGCTTTGTGGCTCATGGGTAACTTCGTTATTCTCTAGAATGCTTTGTGGCTCATGGGTAACTTCGTTATTCTCTAGAATGCTTTGTGGCTCATGGGTAACTTCGTTATTCTCTATAATGCTTTGTGGCTCATGGGTAACTTTGTTATTCTCTAGAATGCTTTGTGGCTCATGGGTAACTTCGTTATTTTCTAGAATGCTTTGTGGCTCATGGGTAACTTCATTATTCTCTAGAATGCTTTGTGGCTCATGGGTAACTTTGTTATTCTCTAGAATGCTTTGTGGCTCATGGGTAACTTCGTTATTCTCTAGAATGCTTTGTGGCTCATGGGTAACTTCGTTATTTTCTATAATGCTTTGTGGCTCATGGGTAACTTTGTTATTCTCTAGAATGCTTTGTGGCTCATGGGTAACTTCGTTATTCTCTAGAATGCTTTGTGGCTCATGGGTAACTTCGTTATTCTCTAGAATGCTTTGTGGCTCATGGGTAACTTCGTTATTCTCTAGAATGCTTTGTGGCTCATGGGTAACTTCGTTATTCTCTATGATGCTTTGTGGCTCATGGGTAACTTCGTTATTCTCTATAATGCTTTGTGGCTCATGTTTCCAAGGCTTCTTAGCTACTTCAGTATTGTAATGTTTGCACAACCCCAGTGCAACAGTCGTGCCACATTATTATGCTTTCCAGTATACAGGCCCTGTGCCATTAGTGTATCATAGCCAGCAACAACATGTGCGACTGTTTCCAGTTCTGTTTTACAGAAGCTGCTTTTGTCTGTTTCTCCCACATGTTCAACAGACTTTGTAAACCAACGAGCTTTGTGGCTCATGGGTAACTTCGTTATTCTCTAGAATGCTTTGTGGCTCATGGGTAACTTCGTTATTCTCTATGATGCTTTGTGGCTCATGGGTAACTTCGTTATTCTCTATAATGCTTTGTGGCTCATGTTTCCAAGGCTTCTTAGCTACTTCAGTATTGTAATGTTTGCACAACCCCAGTGCAACAGTCGTGCCACATTATTATGCTTTCCAGTATACAGGCCCTGTGCCATTAGTGTATCATAGCCAGCAACAACATGTGCGACTGTTTCCAGTTCTGTTTTACAGAACCTGCTTTTGTCTGTTTCTCCCACATGTTCAACAGACTTTGTAAACCAACGTGTAACATAGCCACTAAAGCAGAAGGCCACCTGTGTAACACGAAACCAAAGCACAAGGCCATTTGTGTAATGTGACAATCAAAGCACAAGGTTACCTGTGTAACACTGCAACCAAAGCACAAAGTGATCTGTGTAATACTACAGCCAAAGCACAAGGCCACCTGTATAACATGGCGTGTGTGTGTGTATGTGTGTGTGTGTGTGTGTGTGTGTGTGTGTGTGTGTGTGTGTGTGTGTGTGTGTGTGTGTGTGTGTGATGGGGAAGTTCATCAGTAAAGCTGATCTACTGACTTACCAGAAACACAAATGACAAGCATTTGACCCGGCACCTCTTAACTTTCCTGTACATCCACTTCATTTAAAAAAACACAGTAGGAAGCTAAGTAATTTGTAGATGTCTACTAATGTAATTGCACATCTTTTGGTTTTTTGCATTAACTCCACTTAATAAAAATCTAAAACTCCAAGGGCCCGATTGCAAAAACTTGCTCTCAGTGTAAATGGCCACTTACATTGAGAGCAGGCTAACAGCAGGCCTTTTTGAATCTGACCACTGGTGTAAGCCTGTTTATAGATGTGCCTTACATTGAAGTAAGTCACTTACACTGAGAGCAGGCCTTTTGGAATCTGGCCCTACAGCAGTTTAGGCATGTGCACTGTATCGCTTCCCAAGAGAATCTGAGCAAAAAGGCCTTTCTGTAGCAGGGCGTCAAATTAACAGGTAGAAAACATAAACATTACAAAGTGTGGTCTCTGTACTTAGAAATTTATGCAGAAAAATCACCCTGTAGAAAAATAATATTCACACACAATTTGTCACATAAAGTAAGCTAAGTAAGGCAAGCATACAAGCAAATTCATCTTTACTGATACCTGTAAACACTGTCTGCAGCAGTGATTTTATAACCAGAAAACCTTGCTTTCTTCAGTGGTTATTAAGAATATTATGTAAATTACATAACGTAGCTGAGATAACTGGAGCAGACATGCCACCGCTGAGCTTTATTTGCATTCACTGTGTTCCTCTTTATTTTGTTTCAGCACCAAATTATGACAAAAGCTGCTGGTTTAATGCGAAAGAGAAACTGAATCTGGACTTCCCAAATGTAAGTAAATCTATGTGCATTATACTCTCAAAATCAGCGAAGTTGAAGATACCAGTGATGGCTTTTTGCCTTTCACTATTTTACATTACCTAAAGCTGGCTATTTCTTTAATATTAACTCATCTTTCAAAATGCATTTCATAATTAAGCATTACATTTATTTAGATGTGTGTGCCTGTTTTCCCAGTGTCTTCCTGGACTTTCATTCATTCTGATATAACCAATGCTTCCTTGAGTTCCATACCTACACAATGTTTATCTGTTCCATTTAGCGTGCATTCCTACTGACGTAAAAACAATAGGGTAGAAAAGTCACACAGACATACTATTCAGTAAAAGCCGCAAGAGAGACCCAGCCCAGCTAGAGTCTTACCTATGTAATATCTATCTTATTCTTAAACCTCCTGTAGTGGAAGCCCATGAGATATATGGAAATTGACCCTTAAAGACATACTGTTGCTTCAGCTATGTGGCTGAGATGAAACTGTCCATGACATTTTACTTTAAGTATTTATGGGTACATTCAGGCAATTGGCATGCATGTCTACAGCTAGTGGGGTTTGGATTTACTGTCCTGAAAGTACCCATGAAACTGTAGAATGGCTGGGTTTTTCTTGCAGTTTTTACCTAACAGCATAAAACAAATCCATCTCATGAATGGGTGAGTTTAAGCCGTATATAAATACAATGGTTTTGGTGTGAATGTTTTTTTTTCTTTATCTTCCATTGGAAAGTGCAGGAATAAAGAGAGAACATCACTGAAATACTGCTTTTGGATGTTTGCTTTCACCTTTCTTCACACAACATAACTAGGTCATAACATCAATGTTTATGTCTCCTACCAGTGGGTACTACAGAGATGTCATTTGCTGACCTCCTCACAAATTATAAGAACTGCCCAGGGGCAAGGGACACTCAGTCCTCCCCTTCCAGCAACTGCACCCTTCCCATAGAAACGGAGTCCTACTTTTGGATATGAATTTTCCCCTTCCCAGCTATGCCATCCTTCCCACAGAGATGGAGTGCTATATTTGGATACTGATTCTCCCTTTCCCAGCTACTCCGTTATCCCCACAGGGATGGACCTGCTTTATCAGGTATGTATAGCTGTCCAGGGAATGCTTAATACCCCCTCTTATCTTACCAATGCTGTGCCCCCCCCCCACAAGGCTGGAGCGCTAACCTAGGATGTTTGGTTCCTTTCCCAGTCATCAGATACTTGAAGTTACACTTACACATCACAGAACCTTTTCTGTAGCATCACAGTTATGAGTTTGTTGGTTGTGTCAGCTTTGTGATAGAAGGTACTTTTTAGCCATCCATTTTCATGAAATGTGGATGTATTCTACTCATTATTTAAAACGGTTAAATGCAATTATTGCAAATTTGCATCATTTTTGTAAAAATATCTTTACAAGCAAACAGTACAATTGGATATGGGACATTTTTGCAAAAAGGGGTTTATTCTAGTTCTGCTTTGCTTAATTACATTCCTCAACAAAAGTAAAAGTCTGAAGTCTTTAAAATATGAGCAAAAACACAGCCTGGTCATAGATGACCAGGGACCTAAAACCAAGAATGAATGAGACAAAGACTCATCCACTATACAAAAACTACCCTACAATCTGACATGTTAAATTATGAGCAATTCAGAAATAAATGTAAATCAGCTTTAAAAGCTTCAAAAGAAACTTCTTCAATCCAGGCTTCCTTTTTATAAACTATCCTAATTTATTCTGGCAAAAAAACAAAATCCTTGCAACAGGTACCACAACTGCCCTATTACCTTTTCCATATTCTTCATCTAAAACTGCAGCAGAATTATTATGCAATTAGTTTAAAAAAAATATTCCTGACATCAGTCACCCACCCCATTCTACCCTGGGCACATTAGACGTATTACCTCCATCAAAATTCACATTAAGCGAAGTTCACAATTTCACAATCAGACAACAACTCTTAAACAGATTAAGGACTTTGGATCAATAGACTTGAGTACGTTATCTCTGAAATTCATAACATTTGCCTCAAATTTATTGGTTCACTGGCTTCTCTACAGATCATTAAGTAATGTCTCCCTTGAGTATTAGGTGTCTGGGACACAAGACACTATGGAGCAGAGTGCTGATTGCTGTTTTTGGGGGAAAGCACTGATAGTGTAATGTCTAAGTGTAAGTTGGCACTAATTGCTTTGTTTTGGGAGACTTCTTTTTCTGTATTTGTATAGCTGGGGAGTTGGTGTGTGTGTGTGTGTGTGTGTGTGTGTGTGTGTGTGTGTGTGTGTGTGTGTGTGTGTGTGTATATATATATATATATATATATATATATATATATATATATATATATATATATGTATACATGGGTCTACTTTAAAACACCGACACGCAAAACACCAAGGACGAGAACACCGATATCGGAAGATCGACAACTGAGATGACCGACAGTTTAAAAGCCCAA
The DNA here is from genome assembly GCF_019279795.1 of Protopterus annectens. Taxonomy (NCBI): domain Eukaryota; kingdom Metazoa; phylum Chordata; order Ceratodontiformes; family Protopteridae; genus Protopterus; species Protopterus annectens. The sequence goes on along the minus strand of NC_056735.1, from coordinate 93,796,958 downwards.
CGCAGAGAACACTGACATGTTAAGGTAAGTGTGCGATAGTGACAGACCTTAGGGTTAGGGACAGGTTAAGTGAGCTAGGGTTAAGGTGCGGGTAATGTAAGTGTGCGATGGTGATGGACCTTAGGGGTGGGTTAAGGTTAGTGCATAGGTAGTTGTGTATATAAGGTTTAGTGTAGGTTTTTAAGTTTTTTGTTGTGCTTGTGTTGTGTGTATGTTTTTCAGGAAAGGTATTTGTTTTGTTTTGTTGATTGTTGGGATTGTGGTTTGTCAGGCATGTCAAGTTTCGTGCTTTTAAACTGTCGGTCATCTCAGTTGTCGATCTTCTGGTCTCGGTCTTATATATATATATATATATATATATATATATATATATATATATATATATATATATATATATATAGGGGCTTGCCATTCATATCTGGGGGTGCAGTAGGACTTTCCCTCCTATAAAAAATGTGTACAGTTAATATTTTTCACCATTGTATGTTTCTGGTATTAATTTTTGGCATTGCAGCATGTTGGGTATTTGATGATTGCGTTACAGCAGAAGTAGTAGAACCCCATCACTCTACTTGTAAACAAAAGTATCAGGAAAGTATACTACCTGACTGATGTGTAGGGAAAAAAACATAATACTACATCATACAAATGTGAAATGCCGCTAGTGTATTAGCTACATGCCAGTATTTATCCTAAATATGCTCTCTGAAATGCTAGTGTCAGTAAGTAATCAGTAGCTAACTCATCATATCAAGTTTATACCGGCACTGTTGGCATAGAAAGATAAATTCCTGACTATAATCCAGGCAACCTGAGTTTGATTACTGGCATGGGCACCTGATGACAGGGGTATGCCTAACCAGGGAAAAGGGATGGTGGTTCCCACCTGGCTTGTACCTCTGCTGTAATGACACACCCTTGGTTCAAGAGTGGAGGCTGATTATGACACAGGGAGCCATTGTACAGAGGATGTAGACATGGCCACACACACTGGTGATGGTAACCCTTGTTAGCATTTGTTTCAGGGACATGTGTAGTCAAGAGGGCACAGGCAGTCCTTGCGGCAATACATATATGCTCATATCACCACCAAAGTTAAAATGGTCTGATGAAGCAACAAGGAAAGTTGTGAAAGTGCTTACTGTTTTTATTATTTTTATATGAAGTAAAGACATATGCTTTCATCGCGTTTACTCTCATTTTTACTCCTGAAGGAATAGCGCATGTTTAGCTGTGTGTTGCCTCTATTTGCTGTTGGATTGTTTACACATAAAATGTCCACATACTGTATGTCTGACAAGGGTATTATCCAAACTTCTGTTTTGTAGTCCCTACTGTTTAACTTTTATGCAAGTTTTCTGACAAATTTTCACACTGCAGTACATTTCATTCAGTATACAGATGATTCAGTATTATTCTGTTGAACAAAAAATATATTTAATACAAAGAAGAACTGCAATCAGGTTTCCTATGGTAATAAAAAGTATATCTGTGACTCACATCTCATACTGAGCACCTTGAAAAATAATATCATATTGTTTTCTAGTAACCACTACAAAATTTCACATTTCACCAATATTAAAAATCATGACAGTGTCAGGTGTCATCTCACTTTCATAAACACAATCAAATATGTAGGCACTATTTTAGATCACACACTTTCAAATGAAAAGCAATTACATACAAAAGTAAAAAAAAATTAAATTTTGCTCTTGGAGATTATATAAGATATTTTGTGACTCTACCAAAACAAACCCTCTCAAGACCTTAGTACACAGCAGACTGTTGTATGGTAGTGCCATGTGTACAGGCCCTACAAATTATTTAATTCATAAACTAGAACAACTGTAAAACAAACAGCAACATTCATAGTCAGTATATCTAAATGTCCATGCCTATTAAACAATCCTGCGTCAGCCGTCAATCAATGAAAGACTAAACTCCCACTTCCTGTGCAATGCTCCCTGATACAATCACCCCAAAACTAAACACCCACCCCCAGAACTACTTCAGGAATTTCTGAAAAATACTTGTGTTTCTCCCAAACCATACAAATTCAAACAAACAGACCTACAACTAACAGATGTTGGCTATATAGGTCAGTTCATTCATGCTTAATTAGTGCACTATTACAAACACACACACGCACACACGCACACATGCACACACGCACACATGCACACACACACACACACACACACACACACACACACACACACACACACACACACACACACACATCTTCATTTCTTTCAGACTACTAATCACCAGATTAGCCATTGTTTTTAAACTAGTAGTAATAACATCAAACTATATACAAAGGTTGTACAATTATTGGGTGACTTATGCTGAGTTATTGTTCTAATAGCCTCTTTGTGTAGTAAACTATCTGACTTTGTGACTCTGATTGGGTATGTAAAACATACGTCTGAATGCAGTGTCTAAGTATACTGATCATTTTGTAATTATACATGTATTCAAGAAAGATTGTTAGAGCTTTTCTCTTTGAGCATCTACTTAATATGAAATTGAGCCTAGTGGACATCCCTGTAATCAAAACATTCATCCGCAAACCCTTGTTCCCATTTTTGCACATGGAGTTAGGGTGTCGCTTCAACAGTGACAATCATCTAGAGCCAAGGATCACACAACCTAGTGCCTAAGCCTGCAGTGGTTGTTCCCCTATACAACACTCTCACATGCACAGTCACACCCACTCTCACTTGCACAATCACACCTAAATCCAGTTTAGAGAGTCCAATCCACCTACTGCATGTCTTTGGAATATAGGAGAGAAACGGACCCCATAGAGTAAAGCCATGTGAACACAGGAAGGACATGCAGACTCTGCACAGAATGTACAAACACAGGGAGGACATGCAGACTCTGTACAGAATGTATAAACACAGGGAGGACATGCAGGCTCTGCACAGAATGTACAAACACAGGAAGGACATGCAGACTGCACAGAATGTACAAGCACAGGGAGGACATGCAGACTCTGCACAGAATGTGCAAACACAAGGAGGACATGCAGACTGCACAGAATGTACAAACACAGGGAGGACATGCAGACTCTGCACAGAATGTACAAACACGGGGAGGACATGCAGACTCTGCAGAGAATGTACAAATGTACAAACACAGGGAGGACATGCAGACTCTGCAGAGAATCTACAAACACAGGGAGGACATGCAGACTTGGCATAGAATGTACAAAAACAGGGAGGACATGCAGGCTCTGCACAGAATGTACAAAAACAGGGAGGAAATGCAGACTCTGCACAGAATGTGCAAACACAGGAAGGACATGCAGACTGCACAGAATGTAAAAGCACAGGGAGGACATGCAGACTCTGCAAAGAATGTACAAACACAGGGAGGACATGCAGACTCTGCACAGGATGTACAAACACAGGGAGGACATGCAGACTGCAAAGAATGTACAAACACAGGGAGGACATGCAGACTCTGCACAGAATGTACAAACACAGGAAGGACATGCAGGCTCTGCACAGAATGTGCAAACACAGGGAGGACATGCAGACTCTGCACAGAATGTACAAACACAGGGAGGACATGCAGACTCTGCACAGAATATAAAAACACAGGAAGGACATGCAGACTCTGCAGAGAACGTACAAACACAGGGAGGACATGCAGACTCTGCACAGAATGTACAAACACAAGGAGGACATGCAGGCTTTGCACAGAATGTACAAACACAGGGAGGACATGCAGACTCTGCACAGAATGTACAAACACAGGGAGGACATGCAGACTGCACAGAATGTACAAACACAGGGAGGACATTCAGACTCTGCACAGAATGTACAAACACAGGGAGGACATGCAGACTCTGCACAGAATGTACAAACACAGGAAGGACATTCAGACTCTGCACAGAATGTACAAACACAGGGAGGACATGCAGGCTCTGCACAGAATGTACAAACATAGGGAGGACATGCAGACTCTGCACAGAATGCACAAACACAGGGAGGACATGCAGACTCTGCAGAGAATGTACAAACACAGGGAGGACATGTGGACCCTGCACAGAATGTACAAACACAGGGAGGACATGCAGACTCTGCACAGAATGTACAAACATAGGGAGGACATGCAGACTCTGCACAGAATGTACAAACACAGGGAGGACATGCAGACTCTGCACAGAATGTACAAACACAGAGAGGACATGCAGACTCTGCACAGAATGTACAAACACAGAGAGGACATGCAGACTCTGCACAGAATGTACAAACACAGGGAGGACATGCAGACTCTGCACAGAATGTACAAACACAGGGAGGACATGCAGACTCTGCATAGAATGTACAAGCACAGGAAGGACATGCAGACTGCACAGAATGTACAAACACAGGGAGGACATGCACACTCTGCACAGAATGTCCAAACACAGGAAGGACATGCAGACTCTGCACAGAATGTACAAACACAGGGAGGATACGCAGACTCTGCACAGAATGTACAAACACAGGGAGGACATGCAGACTCTGCAGAGAATGTACAAACACAGGGAGGACATGCAGACTCTGCAGAGAATGTACAAACACTGGGAGGACATGCAGACTCTGCACAGAATGTACAAACACTGGGAGGACATGCAGACTCTGCACAGAATGTACAAACAAAAGGAGGACATGCAGACTCTGCACAGAATGTTCAAACACAGGAAGGACATGCAGACTGCACAGAATGTACAAGCACAGGGAGGACATGCAGACTCTGCAGAGAATGTACAAACACAGGGAGGACATGCTGACTCTGCAAAGAATGTACAAACACAGGGAGGACATGCAGACTCTGCACAGAATGTACAAACACAGGGAGGACATGCAGACTCTGCACAGAATGTGCAAACACAGGGAGGACATGCAGACTCTGCACAGAATGTTCAAACACAGGAAGGACATGCAGACTGCACAGAATGTACAAGCACAGGGAGGACATGCAGACTCTGCACAGAATGTACAAACACAGGAAGGACATGCAGACTCTGCACAGAATGTACAAACACAGGGAGGACATGCAGACTCTGCACAGAATGTACAAACACAAGGAGGACATGCCGGCTTTGCACAGAATGTACAAACACAGGAAAGACATGCAGACTCTGCAGAGAATGTACAAACACAGGGAGGACATGCAGACTGCACAGAATGTACAAACACAGGGAGGACATGCAGACTCTGCACAGAATGTACAAACACAGGGAGGACATGCAGACTCTGCACAGAATGTACAAACACAGGAATGACATGCAGACTCTGCAGGGAATGTACAAACACAGGGAGGACATGCAGGCTCTGCACAAAATGTACAAACACAGGGAGGACATGCAGACTCTGCACAGAATGTACAAACACAGGGAAGACATGCAGACTCTGCAGAGAATGTACAAACACAGGGAGGACATGTGGACTCTGCACAGAATGTACAAATACAGGAAGGACATGCAGACTCTGCACAGAATTTACAAACACAGGGAGGACATGCAGACTCTGCACAGAATGTACAAACACAGGGAAGACATGCAGACTCTGCACAGAATGTACAAACACAGGGAGGAGATGCAGACTCTGTACAGAATGTACAAACACAGGGAGGACATGCAGGCTCTGCACAGAATGTGCAAACACAGGCAGGACATGCAGACTCTGCACAGAATGTACAAACACAGGAAGAACATGCAGACTGCACAGAATGTACAAGCACAGGGTGGACATGCAGACTCTGCACAGAATGTACAAACACAGGGAGGACATGCAGACTGCACAGAATGTACAAACACAGGGAGGACATGCAGACTGCACAGAATGTACAAACACAGGGAGGACATGCAGACTCTGCACAGAATGTACAAACACAGGGAGGACATGCAGACTCTGCACAGAATGTACAAACATATGGAGGACATGCAGACTATGCACAGAATGTACAAACACAGGGAGGACATGCAGACTCTGCACAGAATGTACAAACACAGGGAGGCATGCAGACTCTGCAGAGAATGTACAAACACAGGGAGGACATGCAGACTCTGCAGCAAATGTACCAACAAAGGGAGGACATGCGGACTCTACACAGAATGTACAAACACAGGGAGGACATGCAGACTCTGTACAGAATGTACAAACATAGGGAGGACATTCAGACTATGCACAGAATGTACAAACACAGGGAGGACATGCAGACTCTGCACAGAATGTATAAACACAGGGAGGACATGCAGACTCTGCACAGAATGTACAAACACAGGGAGGACATGCAGACTGCACAGAATGTACAAGCACAGGGAGGACATGCAGACTCTGCAGCAAATGTACCAACAAAGGGAGGACATGCGGACTCTACACAGAATGTACAAACACAGGGAGGACATGCAGACTGCACAGAATGTACAAACACAGGAAGGACATGCAGACTCTGCACAGAATGTACAAACACAGGGAGGACATGCAGACTCTGCAGAGAATGTACAAACACAGGGAGGACATGCAGACTCTGCATAGAATGTACAAACACAGGGAGGACATGCAGACTCTGCAGCAAATGTACCAACACAGGGAGGACATGCGGACTCTACACAGAATGTACAAACACAGGGAGGACATGCAGACTCTGTACAGAATGTACAAACATAGGGAGGACATTCAGACTATGCACAGAATGTACAAACACAGGGAGGACATGCAGACTCTGCACAGAATGTATAAACACAGGGAGGACATGCAGACTCTGCACAGAATGTACAAACACAGGGAGGACATGCAGACTGCACAGAATGTACAAGCACAGGGAGGACATGCAGACTCTGCACAGAATGTACAAACACAAGGAGGACATGCAGACTGCACAGAATGTCCAAACACAGGAAGGACATGCAGACTTTGCACAGAATGTACAAACACAGGGAGGATATGCAGACTCTGCACAGAATGTACAAACACAGGGAGGACATGCAGACTCTGCACAGAATATAAAAACACAGGAAGGACATGCAGACTCTGCACAGAATGTACAAACACAAGGAGGACATGCAGGCTTTGCACAGAATGTACAAACACAGGGAGGACATGCAGACTCTGTACAGAATGTACAAACACAGGGAGGACATGCAGACTGCACAGAATGTACAAACACAGGGAGGACATGAAGACTGCACAGAATGTACAAACACAGGGAGGACATGCAGACTCTGCACAGAATGTACAAACATAGGGAACACATGCAGACTATGCACAGAATGTACAAACACAGGGAGGACATGCAGACTCTGCACAGAATGTACAAACACAGGGAGGCATGCAGACTCTGCAGAGAATGTGCAAACACAGGGAGGACATACAGACTCTGCAGAGAATGTACAAACACAGGGAGGACATGCAGACTCTGCACAGAATGTACAAACACAGGGAGGACATGCAGACTGCACAGAATGTACAAACACAGGAAGGACATGCAGACTCTGCACAGAATGTACAAACACAGGGAGGACATGCAGACTCTGCAGAGAATGTACAAACACAGGGAGGACATGCAGACTCTGCATAGAATGTACAAACACAGGGAGGACATGCAGACTCTGCAGCGAATGTACAAACACAGGGAGGACATGCGGACTCTACACAGAATGTACAAACACAGGGAGGACATGCAGACTCTGTACAGAATGTACAAACATAGGGAGGACATTCAGACTATGCACAGAATGTACAAACACAGGGAGGACATGCAGACTCTGCACAGAATGTACAAACACAGGGAGGACATGCAGACTCTGCACAGAATGTACAAACACAGGGAGGACATGCAGACTGCACAGAATGTACAAGCACAGGGAGGACATGCAGACTCTGCACAGAATGTACAAACACAAGGAGGACATGCAGACTGCGCAGAATGTCCAAACACAGGAAGGACATGCAGACTTTGCACAGAATGTACAAACACAGGGAGGATATGCAGACTCTGCACAGAATGTACAAACACAGGGAGGACATGCAGACTCTGCACAGAATATAAAAACACAGGAAGGACATGCAGACTCTGCACAGAATGTACAAACACAAGGAGGACATGCAGGCTTTGCACAGAATGTACAAACACAGGGAGGACATGCAGACTCTGCACAGAATGTACAAACACAGGGAGGACATGCAGACTGCACAGAATGTACAAACACAGGGAGGACATGAAGACTGCACAGAATGTACAAACACAGGGAGGACATGCAGACTCTGCACAGAATGTACAAATACAGGAAGGACATGCAGGCTCTGCACAGAATGTACAAACAAAGGGAGGACATGCAGACTGCACAGAATGTACACACACAGGGAGGACATGCAGACTCTGCACAAAATGTACAAACACAGGGAGGACATGCAGACTCTGCACAGAATGTACAAACACAGGAAGGACATGCAGACTCTGCACAGAATGTACAAACACAGGGAGGACATGCAGGCTCTGCACAGAATGTACAAACACAGGGAGGACATGCAGACTCTGCAGAGAATGTCCAAACACAGGGAGGACATGTGGACCCTGCACAGAATGTACAAACACAGGGAGGACATGCAGACTCTGCACAGAATGTACAAACATAGGGAGGACATGCAGACTCTGCACAGAATGTACAAACACAGAGAGGACATGCAGACTCTGCACAGAATGTACAAACACAGGGAAGACATGCAGACTCTGCACAGAATGTACAAACACAGGGAGGAGATGCAGACTCTGTACAGAATGTACAAACACAGGGAGGACATGCAGGCTCTGCACAGAATGTGCAAACACAGGCAGGACATGCAGACTCTGCACAGAATGTACAAACACAGGAAGAACATGCAGACTGCACAGAATGTACAAGCACAGGGTGGACATGCAGACTCTGCACAGAATGTACAAACACAGGGAGGACATGCAGACTGCACAGAATGTACAAACACAGGGAGGACATGCAGACTGCACAGAATGTACAAACACAGGGAGGACATGCAGACTCTGCACAGAATGTACAAACACAGGGAGGACATGCAGACTCTGCACAGAATGTACAAACATAGGGAGGACATGCAGACTATGCACAGAATGTACAAACACAGGGAGGACATGCAGACTCTGCACAGAATGTACAAACACAGGGAGGCATGCAGACTCTGCAGAGAATGTACAAACACAGGGAGGACATGCAGACTCTGCACAGAATATAAAAACACAGGAAGGACATGCAGACTCTGCACAGAATGTACAAACACAAGGAGGACATGCAGGCTTTGCACAGAATGTACAAACACAGGGAGGACATGCAGACTCTGCACAGAATGTACAAACACAGGGAGGACATGCAGACTGCACAGAATGTACAAACAGAGGGAGGACATGAAGACTGCAAAGAACGTACAAACACAGGGAGGACATGCAGACTCTGCACAGAATGTACAAATACAGGAAGGACATGCAGACTCTGCACAGAATGTACAAACACAAGGAGGACATGCAGGCTTTGCACAGAATGTACAAACACAGGGAGGACATGCAGACTCTGCACAGAATGTAAAAACACAGGGAGGACATGCAGACTGCACAGAATGTACAAACACAGGGAGGACATGCAGACTGCACAGAATGTACAAACACAGGGAGGACATGCAGACTCTGCACAGAATGTACAAACACATGGAGGACATGCAGACTCTGCACAGAATGTACAAACATAGGGAGGACATGCAGACTATGCACAGAATGTACAAACACAGGGAGGACATGCAGACTCTGCACAGAATGTACAAACACAGGGAGGCATGCAGACTCTGCAGAGAATGTACAAACACAGGGAGGACATGCAGACTCTGCACAGAATATAAAAACACAGGAAGGACATGCAGACTCTGCACAGAATGTACAAACACAAGGAGGACATGCAGGCTTTGCACAGAATGTACAAACACAGGGAGGACATGCAGACTCTGCACAGAATGTACAAACACAGGGAGGACATGCAGACTGCACAGAATGTACAAACACAGGGAGGACATGAAGACTGCACAGAACGTACAAACACAGGGAGGACATGCAGACTCTGCACAGAATGTACAAATACAGGAAGGACATGCAGACTCTGCACAGAATGTACAAACACAAGGAGGACATGCAGGCTTTGCGCAGAATGTACAAACACAGGGAGGACATGCAGACTCTGCACAGAATGTAAAAACACAGGGAGGACATGCAGACTGCACAGAATGTACAAACACAGGGAGGACATGAAGACTGCACAGAACGTACAAACACAGGGAGGACATGCAGACTCTGCACAGAATGTACAAATACAGGAAGGACATGCAGGCTCTGCACAGAATGTACAAACACAGAGAGGACATGCAGACTGCACAGAATGTACACACACAGGGAGGACATGCAGACTCTGCACAAAATGTACAAACACAGGGAGGACATGCAGACTCTGCACAGAATGTACAAACACAGGAAGGACATGCAGACTCTGCACAGAATGTACAAACACAGGGAGGACATGCAGGCTCTGCACAGAATGTACAAACACAGGGAGGACATGCAGACTCTGCACAGAATGCACAAACACAGGGAGGACATGCAGACTCTGCAGAGAATGTCCAAACACAGGGAGGACATGTGGACCCTGCACAGAATGTACAAACACAGGGAGGACATGCAGACTCTGCACAGAATGTACAAACATAGGGAGGACATGCAGACTCTGCACAGAATGTACAAACACAGGGAGGACATGCAGACTCTGCACAGAATGTACAAACACAGGGAGGACATGCAGACTCTGCACAGAATGTACAAACACAGAGAGGACATGCAGACTCTGCACAGAATGTACAAATACAGGGAGGACATGCAGACTCTGCACAGAATGTACAAACACAGGGAGGACATGCAGACTCTGCATAGAATGTACAAGCACAGGAAGGACATGCAGACTGCACAGAATGTACAAACACTGGGAGGACATGCACACTCTGCACAGAATGTGCAAACACAGGAAGGACATACAGACTCTGCACAGAATGTACAAACAAAGGGAGGATACGCAGACTCTGCACAGAATGTACAAACACAGGGAGGACATGCAGACTCTGGAGAGAATGTACAAACACAGGGAGGACATGCAGACTCTGCACAGAATGTACAAACACTGGGAGGACATGCAGACTCTGCACAGAATATACAAACACTGGGAGGACATGCAGACTCTGCACAGAATGTACAAACAAAAGGAGGACATGCAGACTCTGCACAGAATGTTCAAACACAGGAAGGACATGCAGACTGCACAGAATGTACAAGCACAGGGAGGACATGCAGACTCTGCAGAGAATGTACAAACACAGGGAGGACATGCTGACTCTGCAAAGAATGTACAAACACAGGGAGGACATGCAGACTCTGCACAGAATGTACAAACACAGGGAGGACATGTAGACTCTGCACAGAATGTGCAAACACAGGGAGGACATGCAGACTCTGCACAGAATGTTCAAACACAGGAAGGACATGCAGACTGCACAGAATGTACAAGCACAGGGAGGACATGCAGACTCTGCACAGAATGTACAAACACAGGGAGGACATGCAGACTGCACAGAATGTACAAACACAGGGAGGACATGCAGACTGCACAGAAAGTACAAACATAGGGAGGACATGCAGACTCTGCACAGAATGTACAAACACAGGAAGGACATGCAGACTCTGCACAGAATGTACAAACACAGGGAGGACATGCAGACTCTGCACAGAATGTACAAACACAAGGAGGTCATGCAGGCTTTGCACAGAATGTACAAACACAGGAAGGACATGCAGACTCTGCAGAGAATGTACAAACACAGGGAGGACATGCAGACTGCACAGAATGTACAAACACAGGGAGGACATGCAGACTCTGCACAGAATGTACAAACACAGGGAGGACATGCAGACTCTGCACAGAATGTACAAACACAGGAATGACATGCAGACTCTGCAGAGAATTTACAACCACAGGGAGGACATGCAGGCTCTGCACCAAATGTACAAACACAGGGAGGACATGCAGACTCTGCACAGAATGTACAAACACAGGGAAGACATGCAGACTCTGCAGAGAATGTACAAACACAGGGAGGACATGTGGACTCTGCACAGAATGTACAAATACAGGAAGGACATGCAGACTCTGCACAGAATTTACAAACACAGGGAGGACATGCAGACTCTGCACAGAATGTACAAACACAGGGAAGACATGCAGACTCTGCACAGAATGTACAAACACAGGGAGGAGATGCAGACTCTGTACAGAATGTACAAACACAGGGAGGACATGCAGGCTCTGCACAGAATGTGCAAACACAGGCAGGACATGCAGACTCTGCACAGAATGTACAAACACAGGAAGAACATGCAGACTGCACAGAATGTACAAGCACAGGGTGGACATGCAGACTCTGCACAGAATGTACAAACACAGGGAGGACATGCAGACTGCACAGAATGTACAAACACAGGGAGGACATGCAGACTGCACAGAATGTACAAACACAGGGAGGACATGCAGACTCTGCACAGAATGTACAAACACAGGGAGGACATGCAGACTCTGCACAGAATGTACAAACATATGGAGGACATGCAGACTATGCACAGAATGTACAAACACAGGGAGGACATGCAGACTCTGCACAGAATGTACAAACACAGGGAGGCATGCAGACTCTGCAGAGAATGTACAAACACAGGGAGGACATACAGACTCTGCAGAGAATGTACAAACACAGGGAGGACATGCAGACTCTGCACAGAATGTACAAACACAGGGAGGACATGCAGACTGCACAGAATGTACAAACACAGGAAGGACATGCAGACTCTGCACAGAATGTACAAACACAGGGAGGACATGCAGACTCTGCAGAGAATGTACAAACACAGGGAGGACATGCAGACTCTGCATAGAATGTACAAACACAGGGAGGACATGCAGACTCTGCACAGAATGTACCAACACAGGGAGGACATGCAGACTCTGCACAGAATGTACAAACACAGGGAGGACATGCAGACTGCACAGAATGTACAAACACAGGGAGGACATGCAGACTCTGCACAGAATGTACAAACACAGGGAGGACATGCAGACTCTGCACAGAATGTACAAACACAGGAGGACATGCAGACTCTGCACAGAATGTACAAACACAGGGAGGACATGCAGACTGCAGAATGTACAAACACAGGAGGACATGCAGACTCTGCACAGAATGTACAAACACAGGGAGGACATGCAGACTCTGCACAGAATGTACAAACACAAAACACAGGGAGGACATGCAGACTCTGCACAGAATGTACAAACACAGGGAGGACATGCAGACTCTGCACAGAATGTACAAACACAGGGAGGACATGCAGACTCTGCACAGAATGTACAAACACAGGGAGGACATGCAGACTCTGCACAGAATGTACAAACACAGGAGGACATGCAGACTCTGCACAGAATGTACAAACACAGGAGGACATGCAGACTCTGCACAGAATGTACAAACACAGGAGGACATGCAGACTCTGCACAGAATGTACAAACACAGGGAGGACATGCAGACTCTGCACAGAATGTACAAACACAGGAGGACATGCAGACTCTGCACAGAATGTACAAACACAGGGAGGACATGCAGACTCTGCACAGAATGTACAAACACAGGGAGGACATGCAGACTCTGCACAGAATGTACAAACACAGGAGGACATGCAGACTCTGCACAGAATGTACAAACACAGGAGGACATGCAGACTCTGCACAGAATGTACAAACACAGGAGGACATGCAGACTCTGCACAGAATGTACAAACACAGGAGGACATGCAGACTCTGCACAGAATGTACAAACACAGGGAGGACATGCAGACTCTGCACAGAATGTACAAACACAGGGAGGACATGCAGACTCTGCACAGAATGTACAAACACAGGAGGACATGCAGACTCTGCACAGAATGTACAAACAGGGAGGACATGCAGACTCTGCACAGAATGTACAAACACAGGAGGACATGCAGACTCTGCACAGAATGTACAAACACAGGGAGGACATGCAGACTCTGCACAGAATGTACAAACACAGGAGGACATGCAGACTCTGCACAGAATGTACAAACACAGGGAGGACATGCAGACTCTGCACAGAATGTAAATACATAGGGCGGACATGCATACTATGTATATAATGTACAAACACAGGGAGGACATGCAGACTCTGCACAGCATGTACAAACACAGGCACGACATGCAGACTCTGCACAGAATGTACAAACACAGGGAGGACATGCAGACTCTGCACAGAATGTGCAAACACAGGGAGGACATGCAGACTCTGCAGAATGTACAAACACAGGGAGGACATGCAGACTCTGCACAGAATGTACAAACACAGGAGGACATGCAGACTCTGCACAGAATGTACAAGCACAGGGAGGACATGCAGACTCTGCACAGAATGTACAAACACAGGGAGGACATGCAGACTCTGCACAGAATGTACAAACACAGGAGGACATGCAGACTCTGCACAGAATGTACAAACACAGGGAGGACATGCAGACTCTGCACAGAATGTACAAACACAGGGAGGACATGCAGACTCTGCACAGAATGTACAAACACAGGGAGGACATGCAGACTCTGCACAGAATGTACAAACACAGGAGGACATGCAGACTCTGCACAGAATGTACAAACACAGGGAGGACATGCAGACTCTGCACAGAATGTACAAACACAGGGAGTACAAACACAGGAGGACATGCAGACTCTGCACAGAATGTACAAACACAGGGAGGACATGCAGACTCTGCACAGAATGTACAAACACAGGGAGGACATGCAGACTCTGCACAGAATGTACAAACACAGGAGGACATGCAGACTCTGCACAGAATGTCCAAACACAGGAAGGACATGCAGACTTTGCACAGAATGTACAAACACAGGGAGGACATGCAGACTCTGCACAGAATGTACAAACACAGGGAGGACATGCAGACTCTGCACAGAATGTACAAACATAGGGAGGACATGCAGACTCTGCACAGAATGTACAAACACAGGGAGGACATGCAGACTCTGCACAGAATGTACAAACACAGGGAGGACATGCAGACTCTGCACAGAATGTACAAACACAGGAGGACATGCAGACTCTGCACAGAATGTACAAACACAGGGAGGACATGCAGACTCTGCACAGAATGTACAAACACAGGAGGACATGCACACTCTGCACAGAATGTACAGACACAGGGAGGACATGCAGACTCTGCACAGAATGTACAAACACAGGGAGGACATGCAGACTCTGCACAGAATGTACAAACACAGGGAGGACATGCAGACTCTGCACAGAATGTACAAACACAGGAGGACATGCAGACTCTGCACAGAATGTACAAACACAGGAGGACATGCAGACTCTGCACAGAATGTACAAACACAGGAGGACATGCAGACTCTGCACAGAATGTACAAACACAGGGAGGACATGCAGACTCTGCACAGAATGTACAAACACAGGGAGGACATGCAGACTCTGCACAGAATGTACAAACACAGGAGGACATGCAGACTCTGCACAGAATGTACAAACACAGGGAGGACATGCAGACTCTGCACAGAATGTACAAACACAGGAGGACATGCAGACTCTGCACAGAATGTACAAACACAGGGAGGACATGCAGACTCTGCACAGAATGTACAAACACAGGAGGACATGCAGACTCTGCACAGAATGTACAAACACAGGGAGGACATGCAGACTCTGCACAGAATGTACAAACACAGGGAGGACATGCAGACTCTGCACAGAATGTACAAACACAGGAGGACATGCAGACTCTGCACAGAATGTACAAACACAGGGAGGACATGCAGACTCTGCACAGAATGTACAAACACAGGGAGGACATGCAGACTCTGCACAGAATGTACAAACACAGGAGGACATGCAGACTCTGCACAGAATGTACAAACACAGGGAGGACATGCAGACTCTGCACAGAATGTACAAACACAGGGAGGACATGCAGACTCTGCACAGAATGTACAAACACAGGGAGGACATGTAGACTCTGCACAGAATGTACAAACACAGGAGGACATGCAGACTCTGCACAGAATGTACAAACACAGGGAGGACATGCAGTCTCTGCACAGAATGTACAAACACAGGAGGACATGCAGACTCTGCACAGAATGTACAAACACAGGAAGGACATGCAGACTCTGCACAGAATGTACAAACACAGGGAGGACATGCAGACTCTGCACAGAATGTACAAACACAAGGAGGACATGCAGACTCTGCACAGAATGTACAAACACAGGGAGGACATGCAGACTCTGCACAGAATGTACAAACACAGGAGGACATGCAGACTCTGCACAGAATGTACAAACACAGGGAGGACATGCAGACTCTGCACAGAATGTACAAACACAGGAGGACATGCAGACTCTGCACAGAATGTACAAACACAGGAGGACATGCAGACTCTGCACAGAATGTACAAACACAGGGAGGACATGCAGACTCTGCACAGAATGTACAAACACAGGGAGGACATGCAGACTCTGCACAGAATGTGCAAACACAGGGAGGACATGCAGACTCTGCACAGAATGTACAAACACAGGAGGACATGCAGACTCTGCACAGAATGTACAAACACAGGGAGGACATGCAGACTCTGCACAGAATGTACAAACACAGGGAGGACATGCAGACTCTGCACAGAATGTACAAACACAGGAGGACATGCAGACTCTGCACAGAATGTACAAACACAGGAGGACATGCAGACTCTGCACAGAATGTACAAACACAGGGAGGACATGCAGACTCTGCACAGAATGTACAAACACAGGGAGGACATGCAGACTCTGCATAGAATGTACAAACACAGGAGGACATGCAGACTCTGCACAGAATGTACAAACACAGGAGGACATGCAGACTCTGCACAGAATGTACAAACACAGGAGGACATGCAGACTCTGCACAGAATGTACAAACACAGGGAGGACATGCAGACTCTGCACAGAATGTACAAACACAGGGAGGACATGCAGACTCTGCACAGAATGTACAAACACAGGGAGGACATGCAGGCTCTGCACAGAATGTACAAACACAGGAGGACATGCAGACTCTGCACAGAATGTACAAACACAGGAGGACATGCAGACTCTGCACAGAATGTACAAACACAGGGAGGACATGCAGACTCTGCACAGAATGTACAAACACAGGAGGACATGCAGACTCTGCACAGAATGTACAAACACAGGGAGGACATGCAGACTCTGCACAGAATGTACAAACACAGGAGGACATGCAGACTCTGCACAGAATGTACAAACACAGGAGGACATGCAGACTCTGCACAGAATGTACAAACACAGGGAGGACATGCAGACTCTGCACAGAATGTACAAACACAGGAGGACATGCAGACTCTGCACAGAATGTACAAACACAGGGAGGACATGCAGACTTTGCACAGAATGTACAAACACAGGGAGGATATGCAGACTCTGCACAGAATGTACAAACACAGGGAGGACATGCAGACTCTGCACAGAATGTACAAACACAGGGAGGACATGCAGACTCTGCACAGAATGTACAAACATAGGGAGGACATGCAGACTCTGCACAGAATGTACAAACACAGGGAGGACATGCAGACTCTGCACAGAATGTACAAACACAGGGAGGACATGCAGATTCTGCACAGAATGTACAAACACAGGGAGGACATGCAGACTCTGCACAGAATGTACAAACACACAGGAGGACATGCAGACTCTGCACAGAATGTACAAACACAGGGGAGGACATGCAGACTCTGCACAGAATGTACAAACACAGGAGGACATGCAGACTCTGCACAGAATGTACAAACACAGGAGGACATGCAGACTCTGCACAGAATGTACAAACACAGGAGGACATGCAGACTCTGCACAGAATGTACAAACACAGGAGGACATGCAGACTCTGCACAGAATGTACAAACACAGGGAGGACATGCAGACTCTGCACAGAATGTACAAACACAGGAGGACATGCAGACTCTGCACAGAATGTACAAACACAGGAGGACATGCAGACTCTGCACAGAATGTACAAACACAGGGAGGACATGCAGACTCTGCACAGAATGTACAAACACAGGGAGGACATGCAGACTCTGCACAGAATGTACAAACACAGGGAGGACATGCAGACTCTGCACAGAATGTACAAACACAGGAGGACATGCAGACTCTGCACAGAATGTACAAACACAGGAGGACATGCAGACTCTGCACAGAATGTACAAACACAGAGAGGACATGCAGACTCTGCACAGAATGTACAAACACAGGGAGGACATGCAGACTCTGCACAGAATGTACAAACACAGGGAGGACATGCAGACTCTGCACAGAATGTACAAACACAGGAGGACATGCAGACTCTGCACAGAATGTACAAACACAGGGAGGACATGCAGACTCTGCACAGAATGTACAAACACAGGAGGACATGCAGACTCTGCACAGAATGTACAAACACAGGGAGGACATGCAGACTCTGCACAGAATGTACAAACACAGGGAGGACATGCAGACTCTGCACAGAATGTACAAACACAGGGAGGACATGCAGACTCTGCACAGAATGTACAAACACAGGAGGACATGCAGACTTTGCACAGAATGTACAAACACAGGGAGGACATGCAGACTCTGCACAGAATGTACAAACACAGGGAGGACATGCAGACTCTGCACAGAATGTACAAACACAGGAGGACATGCAGACTCTGCACAGAATGTACAAACACAGGAGGACATGCAGACTCTGCACAGAATGTACAAACACAGGAGGACATGCAGACTCTGCACAGAATGTACAAACACAGGGAGGACATGCAGACTCTGCACAGAATGTACAAACACAGGGAGGACATGCAGACTCTGCACAGAATGTATAAACACAGGGAGGACATGCAGACTCTGCACAGAATGTACAAACACAGGGAGGACATGCAGACTCTGCACAGAATGTACAAACACAGGGAGGACATGCAGACTCTGCACAGAATGTACAAACACAGGGAGGACATGCAGACTCTGCACAGAATGTACAAACATAGGGAGGACATGCAGACTCTGCACAGAATGTACAAACACAGGAGGACATGCAGACTCTGCACAGAATGTACAAACACAGGGAGGACATGCAGACTCTGCACAGAATGTACAAACACAGGGAGGACATGCAGACTCTGCACAGAATGTACAAACACAGGGAGGACATGCAGACTCTGCACAGAATGTACAAACACAGGGAGGACATGCAGACTGCACAGAATGTACAAGCACAGGGAGGACATGCAGACTCTGCACAGAATGTACAAACACAAGGAGGACATGCAGACTCTGCACAGAATGTACAAACACAGGAGGACATGCAGACTCTGCACAGAATGTACAAACACAGGGAGGACATGCAGACTCTGCACAGAATGTACAAACACAGGGAGGACATGCAGACTCTGCACAGAATGTACAAACACAGGGAGGACATGCAGACTCTGCACAGAATGTACAAACACAGGGAGGACATGCAGACTCTGCACAGAATGTACAAACACAGGGAGGACATGCAGACTGCACAGAATGTACAAGCACAGGGAGGACATGCAGACTCTGCACAGAATGTACAAACACAGGGAGGATATGCAGACTCTGCACAGAATGTACAAACACAGGAGGACATGCAGACTCTGCACAGAATGTACAAACACAGGAGGACATGCAGACTCTGCACAGAATGTACAAACACAGGGAGGACATGCAGACTCTGCACAGAATGTACAAGCACAGGAAGGACATGCAGACTTTGCACAGAATGTACAAACACAGGGAGGATATGCAGACTCTGCACAGAATGTACAAACACAGGGAGGACATGCAGACTCTGCACAGAATGTACAAACACAGGGAGGACATGCAGACTCTGCACAGAATGTACAAACACAGGGAGGACATGCAGACTCTGCACAGAATGTACAAACACAGGGAGGACATGCAGACTCTGCACAGAATGTACAAACACAGAGAGGACATGCAGACTCTGCACAGAATGTACAAATACAGGGAGGACATGCAGACTCTGCACAGAATGTACAAACACAGAGAGGACATGCAGACTCTGCATAGAATGTACAAGCACAGGAAGGACATGCAGACTGCACAGAATGTACAAACACTGGGAGGACATGCACACTCTGCACAGAATGTGCAAACACAGGAAGGACATACAGACTCTGCACAGAATGTACAAACAAGGGAGGATACGCAGACTCTGCACAGAATGTACAAACACAGGGAGGACATGCAGACTCTGGAGAGAATGTACAAACACAGGGAGGACATGCAGACTCTGCACAGAATGTACAAACACTGGGAGGACATGCAGACTCTGCACAGAATATACAAACACTGGGAGGACATGCAGACTCTGCACAGAATGTACAAACAAAGGAGGACATGCAGACTCTGCACAGAATGTTCAAACACAGGAAGGACATGCAGACTGCACAGAATGTACAAGCACAGGGAGGACATGCAGACTCTGCAGAGAATGTACAAACACAGGGAGGACATGCTGACTCTGCAAAGAATGTACAAACACAGGGAGGACATGCAGACTCTGCACAGAATGTACAAACACAGGGAGGACATGCAGACTCTGCACAGAATGTGCAAACACAGGGAGGACATGCAGACTCTGCACAGAATGTTCAAACACAGGAAGGACATGCAGACTGCACAGAATGTACAAGCACAGGGAGGACATGCAGAATCTGCACAGAATGTACAAACACAGGGAGGATATGCAGACTGCACAGAATGTACAAACACAGGGAGGACATGCAGACTGCACAGAAAGTACAAACATAGGGAGGACATGCAGACTCTGCACAGAATGTACAAACACAGGAAGGACATGCAGACTCTGCACAGAATGTACAAACACAGGGAGGACATGCAGACTCTGCACAGAATGTACAAACACAAGGAGGTCATGCAGGCTTTGCACAGAATGTACAAACACAGGAAGGACATGCAGACTCTGCAGAGAATGTACAAACACAGGGAGGACATGCAGACTGCACAGAATGTACAAACACAGGGAGGACATGCAGACTCTGCACAGAATGTACAAACACAGGGAGGACATGCAGACTCTGCACAGAATGTACAAACACAGGAATGACATGCAGACTCTGCAGAGAATTTACAACCACAGGGAGGACATGCAGGCTCTGCACAAAATGTACAAACACAGGGAGGACATGCAGACTCTGCACAGAATGTACAAACACAGGGAAGACATGCAGACTCTGCACAGAATGTACAAACACAGGGAGGACATGTGGACTCTGCACAGAATGTACAAATACAGGAAGGACATGCAGACTCTGCACAGAATTTACAAACACAGGGAGGACATGCAGACTCTGCACAGAATGTACAAACACAGGGAAGACATGCAGACTCTGCACAGAATGTACAAACACAGGGAGGAGATGCAGACTCTGTACAGAATGTACAAACACAGGGAGGACATGCATGCTCTGCACAGAATGTGCAAACACAGGCAGGACATGCAGACTCTGCACATAATGTACAAACACAGGAAGAACATGCAGACTGCACAGAATGTACAAGCACAGGGAGGACATGCAGACTCTGCACAGAATGTACAAACACAGGGAGGACATGCAGACTGCACAGAATGTACAAACCCAGGGAGGACATGCAGACTGCACAGAATGTACAAACACAGGGAGGACATGCAGACTTTGCACAGAATGTACAAACACAGGGAGGGCATGCAGACTCTGCACAGAATGTACAAACATAGGGAGGACATGCAGACTATGCACAGAATGTACAAACACAGGGAGGACATGCAGACTCTGCACAGAATGTACAAACACAGGGAGGCATGCAGACTCTGCAGAGAATGTACAAACACAGGGAGGACATACAGACTCTGCAGAGAATGTACAAACACAGGGAGGACATGCAGACTCTGCACAGAATGTACAAACACAGGGAGGACATGCAGACTGCACAGAATGTACAAACACAGGAAGGACATGCAGACTCTGCACAGAATGTACAAACACAGGGAGGACATGCAGACTCTGCAGAGAATGTACAAACACAGGGAGGACATGCAGACTCTGCATAGAATGTACAAACACAGGGAGGACATGCAGACTCTGCAGCGAATGTACAAACACAGGGAGGACATGCGGACTCTGCACAGAATGTACAAACACAGGGAGGACATGCAGACTCTGTACAGAATGTACAAACATAGGGAGGACATTCAGACTATGCACAGAATGTACAAACACAGGGAGGACATGCAGACTCTGCACAGAATGTACAAACACAGGGAGGACATGCAGACTCTGCACAGAATGTACAAACACAGGGAGGACATGCAGACTGCACAGAATGTACAATCACAGGGAGGATATGCAGACTCTGCACAGAATGTACAAACACAAGGAGGACATGCAGACTGCGCAGAATGTCCAAACACAGGAAGGACATGCAGACTTCGCACAGAATGTACAAACACAGGGAGGATATGCAGACTCTGCACAGAATGTACAAACACAGGGAGGACATGCAGACTCTGCAGAGAATGTACCAACACAGTGAGGACATGCAGACTCTGCACAGAATGTACAAACACAAGGAGGATATGCAGACTCTGCACAGAATGTACAAACACAGGGAGGATATGCAGACTCTGCACAGAATGTACAAACACAGGGAGGACATACAGACTCTGCACAGATTGTACAAACATAGGGAGGACATGCAGACTGCACAGAATGTACAAACACAGGGAGGACATGCTGACTCTGCACAGAATGTACAGACACAGGGAGGACATGCAGACTCTGCCCAGAATGTACAAACACAGGGAGGACATGCAGGCTCTGCACAGAATGTCCAAACACAGGAAGGACATGCAGACTGCACAGAATGCACAAACACAGGGAGGACATGCAGACTCTGCACAGAATGTACAAACACAGGGAGGACATGCAGACTGTGCTCAGAATGTACAAACACAAGGAGAACATGCAGACTGCACAGAATGTACAAACACACGGAGGACATGCAGACTCTGCACAGAATGTACAAACACAGGGAGGACATGCAGACTCTGTACAGAATGTACAAACACAGGGAGGACATGCAGACTCTGCACAGAATGTACAAACACAGGGAGGACATGCAGACTCTGCACAGAATGTACAAACACAGGGAAGACATGCAGACTCTGCACAGAATGTACAAACACAGGGAGGACATCCAAACTCTGCACAGAATGTACAAATACAGGGAGGACATGCAGATTCTGCACAGAATGTACAAACACAGGGAGGACATGCAGACTCTGCACAGAGTGTACAAACACAGGGAGGACATGCAGACGCTACACAGAACAGCACAGAATGTACAAATAGTGTGTTTGTTTGTGTCTTTCGGCTTTTCCCTGTTAGGGGTCGCCACAGCGGAATTCCGGTCCGCTAATGATTGGCAGTAGATTTTTTACGTGCCGAGTTTGCCAGCCCTGATGCACAACCTTCATCGAAGGTATGCCCATTCATGCATGTCTCCACACAGAAGACGCTCTAGCTGAGAATCGAATGGCACAACATCTTGCTGTGAGGCGATAACGCTACCGCAGCACCACCACCGCTACTGAATGTACAAATAGTATACTAATTTAATACCTTCTGTGGAGAGTTTCTCCCAGCACACCTGACACCTCCATAACAATGGCCTTGACCCCCATCACTTTAAAAGTTACATAACTAACTCTACGCATATTTAAAATTTTCAAGACGTTGGTCTCAGAACTGTCTTAATAGAACAATACTTACTGAAACATGATTGAAACAATCTCATTTTACACAATAAAAAATGCTTGTTTGTAGAAATTCATTTCAAAAGTTTACTTTCTAACTAGTTTGAACAACTACTTGCAGATTTGTATCCATACGGTATCATCTTTAATGTTCACAGTGGCATATATTAGAGGTGATTTTTTTCCTTTATTTACTTTAGTTTTGTTATCTGGGTAAGTGTTCTGGGCAAAGAGTTTTTTTTCAAATAGAACTTCTGAGAATGCATCCACAATAAACTCATAGAAGTGACAAAAATGTGAAGTAATGCACAAATAACCTAGTGCTATTCTGAATATTTAGTGCAGACAGTCAATTATCATACTGGAAAAGCTCTCACCTGTACAGATTTTTCTCAGAATGTCCAAAATTTTGCTTCATATTTTTGGTCTGTTCCTCATAAAATTTGTGGTTTTCTGGCAAATCATTGAGGATTGAAGTTTGTAAATAATGTCATACATTTGAGTTTCAGACATCTTATCCTTCAGAAAATGCAAGCTGACACAAATCCTGTTAGTCAAGCAACTTTCCTAAGTTTATAAGAGCAATATTTAAAATATGTCCCTATTTTGGGCCTTTATTCCCCCGTTAATTTAGGTTTTGTCCAGCATTCTTGTACTAAGAGGTTGACAGGTATGTAGGTTCTCTGTCTTCTTTATTTCCTGTACGGACTTTGAGCATGTCACGTTATGAGACTGTGCTCTCTGATCACCTTTGAATGAGACATTTGTACCTACTCCCTTGGTTTAGTATTTAGTTGCTAAATAAAAAAATGAATATAGCAGACTACTCCTAACCAGTAAGATAAAATAAATAAAGGGATAATTGTTAAACTTGCAGAAATAAATGATTGAAGTCACTGCATTACTTGAGGTATACAATTACATGGCAATCCTGGTGGTGAATGCATTTTTCTGAGAATTAAATGGTAGTGTGACAGTCTTCAAAAGGAAGAATGGGTAGAAAAGGCTAAATTTGCTACACTAATTTACTGCCTCAGGACATAGGTGCAAAGAATCCACAGAATAGCCCAGTTAACAAATGTGAAATAAAAATTAAATTAAATATATTTTGGTATGTTCTTCTGGTTGCGTACATTGAAAGTTCTTCATCTGCATCAGTGTTTAGTTACAACACCAGCTGCTGAGTTTTGCTGCTGGTATAGTTTGTGCTGTAACTACTTTAAAGTAGCCAGCAGTAACACAGGTTGCAGGCCATGAGCTGTAAAATAATACATGTCCATAGCATTGTTAGTGCATTTTTTTTATCTGTTGAAAATATAGCTATCATTTTGCAAGGGCGCAGACTGCACAAATGTACTAAGCAAAGATAACGTGTTTGGCTACCATTAATACTACAGTAAACCCAATTTTACCTACAAAATGCACAATAAGACCAGTTGCATGCTGGTTATAGAGTTCCTTTTACCAGTTAGTCTCATTATATACTTATGGATGGGTTGGTTTTATTACCACCATAAGTAACTATAAGATGTCTTATTCACTTTGTCAAACAGTTAGCAGTTAAGCTGATTTCAGTTGTCTTTTAACGAAAGTGAGAGTAAATACTTTCAGTATCATACTAAGACCATAATATTTTCACTGGAACAGTTTTAGACATTTTATATAAGTTAATTTTAATATAGCTGAATGATACTTTTGGCCAGCTCAACAGTTCTGTAGACATAAGATTCAAATATATAACCTTACTTGATGAAAAGCGATTGTCTGGTTAAGGATAATGAACATTATTCAGGAATGTGGCTTTGGACTGTGACGCTGCACTGCTAGCCTGGTGGACAGTGGGGGTGGTGTGGGGCTGGCTTCAGAGAGGAAGGGGTCACCATAGGTGAAGCTGTCCTGATGATTCACCAAACCACCCACCCTTCGTTATTCTAGTAAAACAGTGAGGTCCAGTTCCTGAACCAAGAGTAATGGGGTAAACACGTATCTGACATGATGTTCCCATAGCAAAAACTGAGTGCTTCTTATAGATTTTGACTGTCATAGGGGCTGAACAAGTCCTACAGATGTGGGAGATGGTAGCTGCTGATGGAGATGGTATTTTAATTAACACTGGGAGGGATGTGGATTATGTTGGGGAGGGGATTGTTTGCTCCTGAGAAAATGCTGAAAGATAAGCCAGTGGTACAGATCACTGACTGGTGGGGTGGTGCAGGTAAAAAAACTGGTGTTTTGGCTGTTCACAAAGTATGTCAATTACTGCTGGAAGGGTGGGAGATACTGCGGAATCTGACTAAGCTCTGGGTAGCAGTAGATGAGAGAGGCTGCAAACTCCAATCTTTGAAAGTGGGATGGGGGGCTTCTATTCTAGAAGAGAGAAGTAATGGCTGTGGCATACAGGTGAGTACATAAGGCTGGCAGGGGTCTATAATTACTGGAAGATAAGTGTTAGGTACCACCCATGGCTACAATGACAAGGTAAGGTCCTTGGCATTGCAGATTTGTGCCTCTGGTCTGGGTTCAGAAACACAGAGCTTCAGGCGCTGGCAGGCTTATAGGTTCATAGGTTCATAGGTTGGTACTAAGCTATCTGCCCAAAGACATATATTAGCCCAGCCACGTTGTGCGGTATTCACCACCCCTTTAGTAGTTCCCTAGACCCTTGTACTAGCAGCTAGTACCCTTGGCCCCTATCTAGTAGTGCTGTTGGTGTGATTCCCGGTGTGAACTTTCTGTTACCCATCCACTCATCATGGTTCCTCTTGAAGAGTGATAGTGAGGGGCTCTGTCTTATGTAGATCGGGACTCTGTTCCATAGTAAGGGAAGTCTCTGCGAAGGGAATCTATCCCTTCAGCATGTTCTATTCATTGTTGTGTTGAGGTTTATATCCCTAGAGCGTGTAGCTCGAGTAGATTTGGTTTTGCTAAGATTTCTGGGTAAAAAGATAAAAGATATCCGCTGTTGAGAAAGAGATGGCAGGTGGGATGCACTGAAGGAATCCTCAATGTCTTCCACCGAACCTCCGCTGACAGAGGGGATTGAAACATTCCACACGCCTTTCACCAGAACCTCCGCTGACAGAGGGGATTGAAACATTCCACACGTCTTCCACCAGAACCTCCGCTGACAGAGGGGATTGAAACATTCCACACGCCTTTCACCTGATGTACCTATGGGTGTGTCACATACATTGTTATGAGCTTTCGTAATAAGTAAAAGTCACGAGTTTAGTTCAATTGTAAATATACTACGAATTGTCAAAAGGACACTCTCCAGAACATTATATAGTGTTTTACATCACTTTTTCTCACTGTTTTCTTTGTAACATATTTTTAGTATATCTCTTTGCCTTACAATATTGTTTATTTTTGAAATGTATAATTTTCAGCTGTTCCTTATGTAATGTGTTTCATTTTCTTTTTAATTTTCTCTGTTAAGTGGAGCTTTTTTTCCCAGGCCTCCATTGAAAATAGGCTCTTAGTACCTGGTTGAACTTTCCAGGTGAACAAATGGCAATAAATAAGTACATAAATAAATAAATATTGTTATTGCAGTAGCAGAGGCATGTGACAGATGCGGAGGATTCACAAATTACAGTTCTCATCCCATTTACTGGTTGGCAAAAATGTAAAATATAAGGGATTCCTAAATCCCAGTCATAAAAGTATATTTTAATTCTAATTTTATGCATAAATACTTGTTTGTGTTATAGAGAAGAAGAAAAAATAAATAAAACAGTGCAGTTTGTGCTATATAATTTTGGTCTGTTATGGAGCCTGTGCCATGTACATGATCATGTGACAAGGTCTGCCTGTATGATACAGTGTAATGAGCAGTTCAGTAATACATTCATAGTCTTACCTACATGCTCATGTCACCTCCACCAATCAGAATGTCAGAATGTATACCAAGGAGCTCCACCAATAAGAATGTTGGAATGTATACCAAGGAGCTCCACCAATCAGAATGTCAGAATGTATACCAAGGAGCTCCACCAATCAGAATGTTGGAATGTATACCAAGGAGCTCCACCAATCAGAATGTCAGAATGAATACAAAGGAGCTCCACCAGCATACCTCTCAACCTCTTAGTGCATGAAATATGGACACAGCCTAAAATAATAGGGGGATAAAGGCCAAAAACTAGGGATATATTTTAAATATTGCCCTTATAAAATTAGAAAGTACTAGACTATCATGATGTGTGTTGGCATGCATTTTCTGAAAGAAATAACATCTGAAACATGAATGTATGTCATTATTTAGTGATTTCAGTCCTCAGTGATTTGCCACAAAACCATATATTTTATGAGAAACAGACCAAAAATGTAAGGTAAAAATCTAGAGAGCTGAGAGGTGTGTCCACTAGCCATAATGTTAGTGTTTACCAAGGCATCATGCAGAGTTGCACAGACAGTCCATGTACACTCCTACTGTCCTGCCCCATGTACAGTAAAGATCATGCTTATTTCTAAAATACCTTCCCTTTATACTTGTTTAGCTACTGATTGGCTTGTGTCCTCAGTCATTCCCTTTTGTTAAACCAATGAATACAATTAATAGACTCTTGATTTGTGTTGGCTCCCATTCTCCATTGTTAAGTTAATGAATACAGTTACGTGTTGATTCTACCTCTAATCTTTGTCCCTTAAAAAAATACTATTTTAAATATTCATTGTATAACAAGATGAACTGAAATGTTTGTTGTCTGGATTCACATCACTTCCCACCTTCCATTCCTATGTAAATAAAATGTTGAATATTCAGTGTCCAGTTGCTCCCTCTCCCTCCCCCTGAATACCAGCACCTTGCACCATATATGATTTGTGTTATGAAGTCAGTGTTTTGAGAGCTACACTGAATCACTTTGGTATACCATGCCTTAATGTTATGTGGCACAAACATTCAAGCAACGTGCTACTTTGGCAGCTCTTTGGATGCCATGCAAGCATAATAGTGTACCATATCCATACACAGACACAGCAGTGGCAGGACAACATGACAAACTTCAAAATACAAGAAGGGCAGGCAAGAGAAGCACCCATAATTCTACATGCTTCCCACTTGTACATATTTCACAGAGCAAAGAAGACTCTTTATCCTAAAGAAAGAAATGCCCATAGAACAGGGGTGCCCCACCTTTTTGCCTCAGGGACCACTTACTATACAGTTCTGGGGCCACTTGCTATACTTGGCAAGGTTTGAGGGGGCCACATTACCATGTCTAACATGTATCTGTGCTTTTAAAACAGTTTGCTATAGGACATACCGAGGACCTGATAAAATGATAGATTGGGCCAGATTGTAGCCCTAGAGTCACCTGTTGGATATCCCTGCCATAGAACAAGCTAGGGACTCGATCTAATGTGAAAAAGTACATCTGCTAGCCAACTTTTACACCTTAATTACTTTTTAAGAGTCAGGAGTGTATGGCATAATTTGGCAAAGCCAAACTTACCATTTGGTTTTGCATAGCCAGAGGTGTTCATGTTGAAATCATGAAGACAGCAACTACGATCCCCAGAAAAAACAAGCCTACATGTGTGAGCAGGGGAATACATACTATGTACATGGTTGTGGAAACTCGGGGATCCCCCTTGTTCTGAAGTACAGCAACAATGCAACTAGACTATATATACGTAGAGCGGGTGTGGTGGGCAAAAGATGGAAACCCTTTGCAAAAACTCTGTAATAACTCACTTCACATTTTTAACCAGCACATCTCACAGTTAAGGCTCTGTCATGACAAGAAGCCATAGTCTATTTGCTTACTGCTCTGTCTCAATTCATTGCTTAGTGCCAGAACACATTATGCCCATTATATTGTATTGCACCGTTCAGGAGCTAACAGGCTGTGAGTTGAATGACTCAGAACCTGTCATCCTGCCAAGCAGTCCAACTGTGCCTCATCATACCAAGAAATATTTCCTTACGTATCCCGGCTGCACCTGGTGTAAGTAAACAAATCAAATAAAAACAACTGTTTAGCACCCAGATAGAGAGCACGACCTTCCAAAGAATGACATGCATGTGTAGACAGTGCACCTGAACCAGGATAAATCACAACTAATAAAGAATGGCATGCATGTGTAGACAGTGCACCTGAACCAGGATAAATCACAACTAATAAAGAATGACATGCATGTGTAGACAGTGTACCTGAACCAGGATAAATCACAACTAATAAAGAATGGCATGCATGTGTAGACAGTGCACCTGAACCAGGATAAATCACAACTAATAAAGAATGACATGCATGTGTAGACAGTGCACCTGAACCAGGATAAATCACAACTAATAAAGAATGACATGCATGTGTAGACAGTGCACCTGAACCAGGATAAATCACAACTAATAAAGAATGGCATGCATGTGTAGACAGTGCACCTGAACCAGGATAAATCACAACTAATAAAGAATGACATGCATGTGTAGACAGTGCACCTGAACCAGGATAAATCACAACTAATAAAGAATGACATGCATGTGTAGACAGTGCACCTGAACCAGGATAAATCACAACTAATAAAGAATGACATGCATGTGTAGACAGTGTACCTGAACCAGGATAAATCACAACTAATAAAGAATGACATGCATGTGTAGACAGTGTACCTGAACCAGGATAAATCACAACTAATAAAGAATGGCATGCATGTGTAGACAGTGCACCTGAACCAGGATAAATCACAACTAATAAAGAATGGCATGCATGTGTAGACAGTGCACCTGAACCAGGATAAATCACAACTAATAAAGAATGACATGCATGTGTAGACAGTGTACCTGAACCAGGATAAATCACAACTAATAAAGAATGACATGCATGTGTAGACAGTGCACCTGAACCAGGATAAATCACAACTAATAAAGAATGGCATGCATGTGTAGACAGTGCACCTGAACCAGGATAAATCACAACTAATAAAGAATGGCATGCATGTGTAGACAGTGCACCTGAACCAGGATAAATCACAACTAATAAAGAATGGCATGCAT
The DNA here is from genome assembly GCF_019279795.1 of Protopterus annectens. Taxonomy (NCBI): domain Eukaryota; kingdom Metazoa; phylum Chordata; order Ceratodontiformes; family Protopteridae; genus Protopterus; species Protopterus annectens. The sequence continues at coordinate 93,765,869 of NC_056735.1, read as the reverse complement.
GTGTAGACAGTGCACCTGAACCAGGATAAATCACAACTAATAAAGAATGACATGCATGTGTAGACAGTGCACCTGAACCAGGATAAATCACAACTAATAAAGAATGACATGCATGTGTAGACAGTGCACCTGAACCAGGATAAATCACAACTAATAAAGAATGACATGCATGTGTAGACAGTGCACCTGAACCAGGATAAATCACAACTAATAAAGAATGACATGCATGTGTAGACAGTGCACCTGAACCAGGATAAATCACAACTAATAAAGAATGACATGCATGTGTAGACAGTGCACCTGAACCAGGATAAATCACAACTAATAAAGAATGACATGCATGTGTAGACAGTGCACCTGAACCAGGATAAATCACAACTAATAAAGAATGGCATGCATGTGTAGACAGTGCACCTGAACCAGGATAAATCACAACTAATAAAGAATGACATGCATGTGTAGACAGTGCACCTGAACCAGGATAAATCACAACTAATAAAGAATGGCATGCATGTGTAGACAGTGCACCTGAACCAGGATAAATCACAACTAATAAAGAATGGCATGCATGTGTAGACAGTGCACCTGAACCAGGATAAATCACAACTAATAAAGAATGACATGCATGTGTAGACAGTGCACCTGAACCAGGATAAATCACAACTAATAAAGAATGACATGCATGTGTAGACAGTGCACCTGAACCAGGATAAATCACAACTAATAAAGAATGACATGCATGTGTAGACAGTGCACCTGAACCAGGATAAATCACAACTAATAAAGAATGGCATGCATGTGTAGACAGTGCACCTGAACCAGGATAAATCACAACTAATAAAGAATGACATGCATGTGTAGACAGTGTACCTGAACCAGGATAAATCACAACTAATAAAGAATGACATGCATGTGTAGACAGTGCACCTGAACCAGGATAAATCACAACTAATAAAGAATGACATGCATGTGTAGACAGTGCACCTGAACCAGGATAAATCACAACTAATAAAGAATGACATGCATGTGTAGACAGTGCACCTGAACCAGGATAAATCACAACTAATAAAGAATGGCATGCATGTGTAGACAGTGCACCTGAACCAGGATAAATCACAACTAATAAAGAATGACATGCATGTGTAGACAGTGCACCTGAACCAGGATAAATCACAACTAATAAAGAATGACATGCATGTGTAGACAGTGCACCTGAACCAGGATAAATCACAACTAATAAAGAATGGCATGCATGTGTAGACAGTGCACCTGAACCAGGATAAATCACAACTAATAAAGAATGACATGCATGTGTAGACAGTGCACCTGAACCAGGATAAATCACAACTAATAAAGAATGGCATGCATGTGTAGACAGTGCACCTGAACCAGGATAAATCACAACTAATAAAGAATGGCATGCATGTGTAGACAGTGCACCTGAACCAGGATAAATCACAACTAATAAAGAATGACATGCATGTGTAGACAGTGCACCTGAACCAGGATAAATCACAACTAATAAAAAATAAATCTCAGATGCCCCCCAAAGACATGTATTTATTAATATTGAGCGCTTTTACCCAGCAATAAAAATGGAATTCAACAGAATTAAACAATCAGAACAAAGTCAGTCACATTTGGCACTAAAGCAGCAAATAAAACCCCAGGGAAGTTTCTGATGCTTCTTCCTCAGTGTGTGACCTCAATAAATATTTATATTCTGTCCTGCAAAATTGTACACCTCAAAATTAAATTGCCATAGCAGTTCCCTATAAAGTAAATAGTTAGACTAGTCAACCCCTCTTGGAACCCTAGGAGCTTTTTCTAGTAATGGAAAACAATATTTTGTTAAAATTAGTACAAACAGCATTCTTAAAATTCCCCATTTTAATGCCATGTGTATGCTGTTATATCTGTTGTCTGATTGCCCTTTTTGTTTTCCAATATAAAAAGTGATAGTGGGAAAACAAGTCACAACATAAACTACAACAAAATAATGTCAATCAGAATGTACCAGTCTCATTACAAACCTGTCTCAACTACCCAGAGAACATAATTGTTGTTCTCATTAATAAACCTGCGTTGTTTGCAAGCACCGCAGGTGAACATACCAGGGGGTTTATTGTTTACTACTGGAAACCTTACTGATTCTAATTTTTTTTTTTTAATATTGCCAGTACCTTTGTAAACAAATTTTGATCTAATATCAAGATATATAATATTGTATATTATAGTAATGTGGCATATTTCTTCCCGTTTCATAACAAACAATCTGAAGGTCTGCTCATTTCTGCAAAATCTGCTACCACCCCCATTAGTCTGATCATTTTGTAAATGTAGCTGTTTATTCTGAAGCTCACATGTTTCACTTCACTTCATTAATGGATCTTACATGGTTATCTTTTCTGGAGAAGGGTGTCATAGTTCTGCCCCCTCCATACCTCTCAACTTCACAGCACATAAAATCTGGATAAGTCCAGGAAAAATGGGGGACAAATGCCCAAAAATAGGGACAGATTTTAAATATTGCTCCTATAAACTTAGAAAGTTGATAGAAATGACAGATATGACATAATTGTATATTATCTGAAGGATATGAAGTCTGAAACTCAAACTGTCTGTCATTATTTAGTGACTTCAACCATCAATGATTTGCCAGGAAATCGGCAAATTTTATGAAGAACAGAAAAAAATTAAGAGCCAAAAATCTGGGCATTCTGCAAAAATCTGGGCAGTTGAAAGGTATGCCCCCCAAAAAAATGTTACCTAGTGTTTCTGAATTGTCCTAAAACTATTCTTTTTGCTATGATGAACTATAAGGAAACCAGGATAGTAAGCAATAGGCATAGGCTACCAGAACTTTGAAAATATTCAACCTATTGCAGATCTGTGTGCAGAAGAGGTGTTAAGCAAAGAATTAGGGGAGAAATGCTCAATGGATTGTGATTTGCTCGTGGGTGCTATCAAATTCTGAGAGGAAATGATGTGAGCTTTCTTTTTTCAGCTTCCTTATCTAATTGATGGAGAGCACAGAATAACTCAGAGCAATGCCATCTTACGTTATCTGGGACGGAAACACAACATGTGTAAGTATACAAGATTGCATTATATTAAAACAAGCACTAGTTTAGGCATTTCAAGAACAACTTGTATACTTATTATGGGGATGATTGTTCTGACATGCTAGAAGGGCATTATTGCTCATGCCTAAAATATAAATACGTGTATATGTAGTATATCACATGACTGACACTTCTGGGAAAAGAAACACTACGCTATGTTAGTAATAGCAGTCCCATCATGAATTTTACTAAAAATGGAACACAATTTACGTTAAGATGAGTGAAACTACATTGCCAAGCACACAGGATAAGCAGATCATGCACACAACAACAACATTATGTTGTGTTTCTTATGACAACGCATTAAGTAAGTTCCATTCTGTTACATATTACATGAAAAGTCCACACAAATGGATATAGTTTTAAACGCTAACACAGTCCTTGTGCACAGTGTATGAAACACAATACTATATATGACACAACAACATCAACATACATAGTCATGCTGCTAGGTGAAAGGCAATAAGAGTTGTTTGAATTATAGGTAATCCGTTACAGAGAATTGTTAGCAAATCTCGCTGACAAGCTAGAGCTTTAGGTAATTATTTAGGATGTAGAAAGCTTTTTTATGACTGGAGATGGGTTTCTTTACATACATATCATGTATACATATCTACGAATGCTGGCAAGGACTGAGTTCTCTCTCCAAAGTGTCATTTCCCTAAAAAATGGGTACACTTCTATGTCCTATATAATCATTTAGTTTTGTGATAACACCTTACAGTGATTCAGCATCTCTAATGGTAGTTAGTAAGGAGTTCCAAAAATATGGACAGAGGTAACTTATAAATGCCTGGCCATCAATGGACTATTTGGATAAAGGATTTCAGTATTCATTCAGGAAAACTTGGTTAGGCTTAGAAAGACCCCCCCCCCCCGAATCATTAGTCTAGTAACAATGTATAAATCTATGTACCGCTCCTTTTATGCACCAGGTTATTATCCATGAATGAATATTTTTGTGCAGTTTAAGGTTAAATTGTAACTTCCTTAGGTAGCTACCTATGTGTGCATCTGTGGTATGGTAAAATTGCACCAACATTAATGAGGCTATATGAGAAAAGGCTGGAGTTTTGCACTTTATTCCATTGAAGATTAGTAAAGCTAGGGATACTTTTAGCCCATTTAGTTTCAATTCCTTGTGTTAACCTTTCATGGGAAGCCATAAGGGGTGTCATATTCCAAAAGTGACTGGACTGTATAAATATGTGACTTTTGTCTGTCTCAAATGAAACCCTTGAAACTCAAATCATGTTATGGCAAGAGATTTTATTATCTGAATGGGTTTAGCAACTTAATGAGACATTTCTAAAAGCAAATTTTAAAGGGCAGAATACAAAGGCTAATTTAAACACATAAAATACCAAATTCATCTGTTTCTCAGCTTAGGTGGTTCCTTCTAGAATGTTCTTTACAATCACTACTCACACCTCATAACTGACAATTATATGTGCAAATCCATTCTTTTGTCATTTAAATGACAGCTTAGACTGTATAAAGTTCTGTCCTTGTGAAAATTACCTTTTACTTTCTTATGTTTAGTAATTTGTATGCATGTTACAGTATTCTGTTCATATAGACCTAGGCCATGGCATAGAATCTATTCATTTGTCTCTACAATGTTTCCTAGTAATGCAACGTTTGACAATGTTTTTATCCTCACTGCAGCTTTTACAAACAAATCACAACTATGCTTTCTTATCTCACCTTTGCAATAAGCAGTTATAGCATAATGTCTGAAGTAATTTCAAAGAACACAAATGCATTTTGTGAGCTAAAATACTTGGACACAGTCTCTACAATAATTGTACTACAAGAACTCCATTCTAACATGTGTTTTTGCGGCACACCCATAGCACACAGCACTAGTAAATATCAGGACCATGAATGATGATGTCCTGCCATCGAAAGCGCAAATACAAAATGCCTTCCCAATGTGATTATTAAAGGCACATTGATGGTCACTTATGACCCCCTGATATCCTTATGATCTTTATGAGGGGTAATAGATTTTGGAACCAGTCTGCATTGTGACACCAAAGAAATTAAGCGCAGATTTATTGATTCAGATTTTTTACCTGATTTGCCCATCTGCTTACTGAGAGCACCCATGCCATATTGCAAAGGATTGTGGCCTTTTGTGTTGATAACAAGTCACACAAAAACATTCTCATATTTTATAACTCTGATATTATCAGGTAATCTGACATTTGTCTTGATCTGGTTGCAAAGCAATGAAGCAAGAATGCATTCTGAACTGCCTAGAGTTAATGATTTTTCTAATCCTAATATGCTATTGTGTTTGATTTTTCTATTTCCTACTAGATAGTCAGTTAGTGCCCAATTAGGAAGGATTACGGGTCTAGATCACGTTATCAAACTCTTAAAAGTTTGAACGTTATATGGTCGACACCATATGATCGAACTTTTAAAAGTTCGAATGTTTCAACTGAGATCTCCGTACAGCGTGGAATGGGAAAAATTCCCTTTTTTGCACTGTAGTGCGATCTCGGAGTTGGTATATTTAAAGAGTGTGGGGGGTGCATCTCCTACATGGCGGGTGGCCCCCCTGCTTAAACTGTTCAGTTAGGTTTATTCTTTGGTTTATTTTTTTTTTTATTAAATTTTCAAACTCTTAAAAGTTCGATCACATGGTGTCGACCATATGATGTTTGAACTTTTAAAAGTTTGATTATGTAATATAGATGCAAGGATTACATCTATACTCAAGTTTAGTGCAAAACTAGAAACTCTGCTTAAATCCATAACTATCCTATCCACCTGCAGTCCAGAATCTTTTGTTCCTATGTCATTATCCCCTTCAAAATATTGTTAGGATATTCAGAAAGCCTTTGCCAAAAGAATATTGTGGAACATTGTTATAAATAAAAATAAAGCTTTTATCATTCACGATATAAGAAGCAGCTCATTCCATTTCTTTAGAGGTTCGACTCTACAGACTGATCTGCCTATATGAAGTGCATGATATGAATTGGTACCTTAACTTACTGGAGCCTCTACAGACCACACTCTCTCGAGCTCTTACTACAGATATAAATTATAAATTAAGCTAATCCTAGACCTAAAATTGTTAATTCTATACTTGGTACATTATATGGACCAGGTGCCTTATTTTATGTATAGATGAAAAAAATCTCCATAACAGACTGTTTAGGATTCTCTGGTATGTTAGTGCACCCTTATGGGTGCAGGGTATAAAAGTCTGTGTATGCGGGGGAATTAGGCTCATGTCAAAACATTCAGGGCAAACACTCAGAATAAAAGTTAATCCCAGACAGTAGTCATTTAAAGACTCAGCTATGGTATTATATGATGCTCATTTGTCCAAGATTTTCTTTTACTTAAAGTTTTTTTTTGCTGTCTTTAGCAGCACAGAAAGACCATACTTGTCTACACCTTTGTCACTTCTGTTTCTCTCCTGTTTCCTTTCAAACTTTATACGTATGTTTTTTTCCCATTATCTGATGGCTGTAGCTGTATATTAACTACTGTCATTCCGATGTTATCTCACACTGCTTGGTAGGCACAAATTCTGTTTAAGTAGCTTTTCATACGAATGTTCCATCTATAACTACAGAGCACTCTGTATAGTGATGGTTAAAGCCAAAGAATAAACCCTGAGTTTGCCAGTGTGCTCATCTTTTTCAGCATAAGGAAGCAATATGTGACTATGTGCATAGTAAACACAACTTTGTTATGAGCTTCTCCCACTTGTGCAGAAGCCTTATTGCATTACAGGAACAGCATGTTAATAAACATAGTGTGAGGTCCGAATGTATGTCACAATGTAGAGCATCTCCCACTTGTGCAGAAGCCTTATTGTATTACAGGAACAGCATGTTAATAAACAGTGTGAGGTCCGGTGCAGAAGCCTTATTGTATTACAGGAACAGCATGTTAATAAACATAGTGTGAGGTCCGGTGCAGAAGCCTTATTGTATTACAGGAACAGCATGTTAATAAACATAGTGTGAGGTCCGGTGCAGAAGCCTTATTGTATTACAGGAACAGCATGTTAATAAACATAGTGTGAGGTCCGGTGCAGAAGCCTTATTGTATTGCAGGAACAGCATGTTAATAAGCAGTGTGAGGTCCGGTGCAGAAGCCTTATTGCATTACAGGAACAGCATGTTAATAAACATAGTGTGAGGTCCGAATGTATGTCACAATGTAGAGCATCTCCCACTTGTGCAGAAGCCTTATTGTATTACAGGAACAGCATGTTAATAAACATAGTGTGAGGTCCGGTGCAGAAGCCTTATTGTATTACAGAAACAGCATGTTAATAAACAGTGTGAGGTCCGGTGCAGAAGCCTTATTGTATTACAGGAACAGCATGTTAATAAGCAGTGTGAGGTCCGGTGCAGAAGCCTTATTGTATTACGGGAGCAGCATGTTGATAAGCAGTGTGAGGTCCGAATGTATGTCACAATGTAGAGCATCTCCCACTTGTGCAGAAGCCTTATTCCATTACAGGAACAGCATGTTGATAAGCAGTGTGTGGTCCGGTGCAGAAGCCTTATTGTGTTACAGGAACAGCATGTTGATAAGCAGTGTGAGGTCCGGTGCAGAAGCCTTATTGCATTACAGGAACAGCATGTTGATAAGCAGTGTGAGGTCCAGTGCAGAAGCCTTATTGTGTTACAGGAACAGCATGTTGATAAGCAGTGTGAGGTCCGAATGTGTGTCACAATGTAAGCATTCAAAGAACCTACCGTTGGCTTTTCTTTTCTATATCCGTGAGACACATAGGTTCATAGTTTCATAGGTGCATACTAGGCTAATGACCACCGCGGCCTTTATAAGCCTGGCCACACAACCCAATCCAATTGGGTCCCTATGTATCATGGGTGTTTATTAGGAGGGGGTATGTTAGTTGGAAGATTCTAAAGGTTATGTGGGGGCTTTGTTAGTTTGTGCATAGTTACTGTCTTCCTCTGCCTATCAGAGACATGGGGACCAGACCTGAGGTACATTTCCAATTCCCCATACATTTTCCAAGGTTGTGCTTGAATAGGGTTAGAGATGGACTCTGCTTTACATGGATGGGGAATCTGTTCCAGAGCAAGGGTATACAGTGAGAGACAGATCTCTCTCACCAAGCTGCCTTATTTATGTTGCAAACAAAATTTAAATCCTTGTATCTAATGGTTGTGATGCTGTTTATTTTGTAATTGTGCAAAAGGTTCATCAGAGCTGGATCCGAGGATGTTTTGTATGCCAGGCATAGATTGCCTGTCAGTAAGCTATAGGAGACTGAGTATAGAGATAGGGCTTTAAAGTGATCCATATAGGGCAATATGTTTATAACTTGGATTGTGGGCATTCCAGCTGTTGCCACAGGGGTTTTATACTCAATGACGGGTCTGAAAGGGTTAAATAAAGTGGCACTAGGACTTCCTTGGACCTGGATGCCATGCCCTTACTTATAAGCTGGGTGGCATGGAATGATTTTTACTGTCTTGGCCACTTGTTGGTTAAAGGCCAGTTTACTGTCTGGATATGTTTCTAGATCCCTGACTACTAGGTCAGCTCTTATGGGTGTCTCATGGATGGAGAAATTAGCCAGCATGGCTGTTTTCCCAAAAGGCACAATAATGTATTTCTTGGCATTGATTTTTAATCTCTGACTTTGGCACCATTTATTTGTGTGTGTTAGACCCTCTTGTAAGATGTTTGGGTTATGGGGAGAATCGTATTGCTCCCAATTTGCAGTCAGCTGTGATCTTGGTCAGCCAAAGACCCTTGACATTAGCTTTAACTTCTGAGACATACATACCAAATAAAAGCAGTTCCATCATGGAGCCCTGAGGTACCCTGCTGGTGGCCATCTCTTGGTAGAGGTGGTCTCACCAGTCCTGGCTTCCTGGGTCCTGTCTGTGAGCCACCGAGCAATCCATTGAGTTCTGTAGGGGTGTATTCCCAGTTCAGTGAGTTTGCCAACAATACCCAATAGATGATAGATGGTATGACAATACCCGATAGATGATAGATGGTATGACAATACCCGATAGATGATAGATGGTATGACAATACCCGATAGATGACAGATGGTATGACAATACCCGATAGATGATAGATGGTATGACAATACCCGATAGATGACAGATGGTATGACAATACCCGATAGATGATAGATGGTATGACAATACCCGATAGATGACAGATGGTATGACAATACCCGATAGATGATAGATGGTATGACAATACCCGATAGATGATAGATGGTATGACAATACCCGATAGATGACAGATGGTATGACAATACCCGATAGATGACAGATGGTATGACAATACCCGATAGATGATAGATGGTATGACAATACCCGATAGATGACAGATGGTATGACAATACCCGATAGATGATAGATGGTTTGACAATACCCGATAGATGATAGATGGTATGACAATACCCGATAGATGACAGATGGTATGACAATACCCGATAGATGATAGATGGTTTGACAATACCCGATAGATGATAGATGGTATGACAATACCCGATAGATGACAGATGGTATGACAATACCCGATAGATGATAGATGGTATGACAATACCCGATAGATGACAGATGGTATGACAATACCCGATAGATGATAGATGGTATGACAATACCCGATAGATGATAGATGGTATGACAATACCCGATAGATGATAGATGGTTTGACAATACCCGATAGATGATAGATGGTATGACAATACCCGATAGATGACAGATGGTATGACAATACCCGATAGATGATAGATGGTATGACAATACCCGATAGATGATAGATGGTTTGACAATACCCGATAGATGACAGATGGTATGACAATACCCGATAGATGACAGATGGTATGACAATACCCGATAGATGATAGATGGTATGACAATACCCGATAGATGACAGATGGTATGACAATACCCGATAGATGACAGGTGGTATGACAATACCCGATAGATGATAGATGGTATGACAATACCCGATAGATGATAGATGGTATGACAATACCCGATAGACGATAGATGGTATGACAATACCCGATAGATGACAGATGGTATGAGAATACCCGATAGACGATAGATGGTATGACAATACCCGATAGATGACAGATGGTATGACAATACCCGATAGATGACAGATGGTATGACAATACCCGATAGATGACAGATGGTATGACAATACCCGATAGATGACAGATGGTATGACAATACCCGATAAGATGACAGATGGTATGACAATACCCGATAGATGATAGATGGTATGACAATACCCGATAGATGATAGATGGTATGACAATACCCGATAGATGACAGATGGTATGACAATACCCGATAGATGACAGATGGTATGACAATACCCGATAGATGATAGATGGTTTGACAATACCCGATAGATGACAGATGATATGACAATACCCGATAGATGATAGATGGTATGACAATACCCGATAGATGATAGATGGTATGACAATACCCGATAGATGACAGATGATATGACAATACCCGATAGATGATAGATGGTATGACAATACCCGATAGATGATAGATGGTATGACAATACCCGATAGATGACAGATGGTATGACAATACCCGATAGATGATAGATGGTTTGACAATACCCGATAGATGATAGATGGTATGACAATACCCGATAGATGACAGATGGTATGACAATACCCGATAGATGACAGATGGTATGACAATACCCGATAGACGATAGATGGTATGACAATACCCGATAGATGATAGATGGTATGACAATACCCGATAGATGACAGATGGTATGACAATACCCGATAGATGATAGATGGTATGACAATACCCGATAGATGACAGATGGTATGACAATACCCGATAGACGATAGATGGTATGACAATACCCGATAGATGATAGATGGTATGACAATACCTGATAGATGACAGATGGTATGACAATACCCGATAGATGATAGATGGTATGACAATACCCGATAGATGATTGATGGTATGACAATACCCGATAGATGACAGATGGTATGACAATACCCGATAGATGATAGATGGTATGACAATACCCGATAGATGACAGATGGTATGACAATACCCGATAGATGATAGATGGTATGACAATACCCGATAGATGATAGATGGTATGACAATACCCGATAGATGACAGATGGTATGACAATACCTGATAGATGATAGATGGTATGACAATACCCGATAGATGACAGATGGTATGACAATACCCGATAGATGATAGATGGCATGAAAATACCCGATAGATGATAGATGGTATGACAATACCCGATAGATGACAGATGGTATGACAATACCCGATAGATGACAGATGGTATGACAATACCCGATAGATGATAGATGGTATGACAATACCCGATAGATGACAGATGTTATGACAATATCCGATAGATGATAGATGGTATGACAATACCCGATAGATGATAGATGGTATGACAATACCCGATAGATGATAGATGGTATGGCAATACCCGATAGATGACAGATGGTATGACAATACCCGATAGATGATAGATGGTATGACAATACCCGATAGATGACAGATGGCATGACAATACCCGATAGATGATAGATGGTATGACAATACCCGATAGATGATAGATGGTATGACAATACGCGATAGATGACAGATGGTATGACAATACCCGATAGATGACAGATGGTATGACAATACCCGATAGATGATAGATGGTATGACAATACCCGATAGATGACAGATGGTTTGCACGTTTCCCCTCATCCATTACCTTGGTGACCTTCTCGAAGACGTCCATCAGGGTTAGTAGAATGACCTTCCTTCGTCAAAGCCAAAATGGGTTGGGTCCAGTTCTAAAGGCTGCCTTCTTCTTTGTTGATCTTTTCCATGATAATTCATTCCATTGCTTTGCATATTAGACAAGTCAGACTAACGGGTCCATGGTTTCTACGGTAAGTGGATGGTCCACCCTTATAAGTGGGATAGCCTTTGCAGTCCTCCACTGCTGTGCTTCAAAGCCTGTTTTGGAGGCTATAATTGAAAAGTGACTCAAGAGGTCCAAAGAGATTATATTTCAAGCTATTTAAACGGTATCCTGGGATACTGTTTAGGCCCACTTAGGCAGAGGTTTTGGCCATAGCAACACCTGCCATGACCTGCTCCCTGCTAATAGCTGACAAGGGTTTGGTAGTAGGTATTTCATTTGGGAAGGTGGGGAGGGGGGTTGGGGATGATGAAGTTTGAGCTGAATTTCTTAGCCAGCAGATTCATTATGTTATTCTGCTCAGTGAATGGGGCACAACTGACCACCAGTTTGGCACACTGCTGTATGCTGTCTTTCAGTTTATGGGCATAGCTATAGAAGGCCTTGTGGTTGTCTTTAGCCTGTGAGGCTATCTTGACCTTGTAACTGGCCTTGTTAGACTTAATTAATCCTACTAGCTTCCTGTTTAGTTTAAATAGAAGCTCTTATCATTATGGGAGTTGCTCTTCTTGCTATTAGCCATAACCTTTTCCTTTCGTTATATCCCCCTTGAGGTTAGGATTCTTCCAGTGTGGTTTATTTTTAGAGTTTCTTTTGGCCTTGCTTCTAGTAGATACAGCACACCCTATACAGCCATTTACATGATTGTTCAGGGTCACAGTAAACAATTTTGTATAGGTTGCTGAGAAGTCTGGTTTTGGAGGGACAATGAATTTTGACAAACTCTCTTAATAGGGTGCAGTTTGTTTAGGAATAGTTTTCTAACTGTTTCAGGGTTTCCTGGGGTTACCAAACTGATTTTTATTTCAAAGGATACAGTTTTGTGGTCTGACCTCACCAGTGAGGATGTGACTCTCGGTGTGTGTGCAGCACCCTCCCATATTGGTCCAGTATGTTTAACCTCTGGTGGGTGTGTACACTATCTGGTCAAGGATATCTGTATTAATTAAGTCTGGGAATCTTTGTGTCTGTTTGATTGAGGCAGTGTATGTTTTCCAGTCTATAGAGGGGTGGTTAAAGTCTCCCATGAATAAGGGTATTTGGTTTAATGGTAAGTGTTTCCAGTAAGTCTAGGTATGAGCTATAGGATTCTTGGGACATAGAGGATGAGCTATAGACTTTGCCTATAGTGATTGGAATGTGGATAAACTCCAGGGCATCATCTTGTTTAAGCAACCCAGAGTTATACTTGTTGCTATTGTAGATCAAGACCCCTCCACCTTTTGTCCCTGTCTGTACAGCGGATTTTCTAAATGTGTGGAAGGCACTAAACTTTGCACTGCTGGAGTACTTCCTGTAGGTTTAAGCCATGTCTCGGTAATGGCATAGATGTCTATATTCTCCAGAGTGAGGAGAGATTGAAGGATGTGGAGTTTCTTGTTTATACTCCTAGCAATGAGTAGTAACATCTTTAGGTTTCTTTGAGTTTTATTTGCTATTCTGGTATATCTGTCAATTTGGTATTGCCTAAAATAGACTTTAAGGGTGCAGATAAAGTTTTAGACAATATTTGGAAGTGTAGGGGGAGAGGTGCAGATCATCCTCTGCAAAGCAATTTAGTTTGTTAATGATGTCCTCCCACACTGACAATTATTGAATCACCCTGGAAAGACACCAGGAATTAAGACAATTATTGAAGTCAGTCACCTTTCATTTACACTGTGGCATAATTCTTGGTGAAGGTAGAATGCAGCTTAATGACAGGAAAATACCTGCCTGAGACACATAATCAGAGATACCAATAATGTCTCTCTTCATGTAGTCCAGGGTGATGCATTACAGGTCATTAATGCCCACTTGGAGTATAATAGAATTATCTTAGTACCTGTAGTGTAGTGATGTGAGTCTGTGTTTAACTTGGCAGATCCTAGCTCCAGATAAGCAACTAACTGTTATCTTCTCTTTGTTCAGTCTGGTGAGTGGGATGTCTATATGTCATACAATAGAGTCCCCTATGACCTGGTGAGTGGGGCGTCTATGTGTCATACGATAGAACCCCCTATGACCTGGTGAGTGGGCGGTGTCTGTGTCATACAATGGAGTCCCCTTTGTCAAGACTGCTGGATAATGTACTTGCTTGCCTTATGGGCTTTGCTCTTGGGGGCTCCACTGGGTGTATATGTGATGTTAGGTATTGCTTTTGTTGAGTTCTTTAGAGATTGCTGAGGATAAGTGTTATCATTTATTGGTTTAGGAGGTCTTTGAGATTTGGGAAGATTGCTTTTTAGTGCCTCAACATAAGTTGGTCTGTGGATGTAGTATGTGTGTTCTTGACAGCCTTGTTTACATGCAAGATTTTTGACTCCAGTGAAATTGTGTATATGCATCTCTTGCATACAGTGTGTATTTCTTTAAGTATAAAATGGTTGTCTATGAACATGAGACATTTGCTACATTGTTTCAGGATTCCTATATCTACCAAGCTGGCTACGGAGACATTTTGAAATTGCATATCCATGTTGTCTGGACCTGTATTTGGTTGGGCTACTGTAGGTTATGGACAGGGTTATACAGAGGTCTTCTTGGTGGTCTATGGGGTTTGGCACTAGACTAGGTTAGATTATGCTAAGATTTGACAGTAGTGGTGTTTAACAAACAATCTAGTTGTTCTAAGTTTGTCTCTGTGCAATGGCTTTGTTTTAGCTATGCTAATTTACAGGTTTTAGTTCTTAGGGTAGTTTTATCGATAAAACTTACTCAAGAGCAATACTGTTTGCTGGGTAGGCACTTAATATTATGGCTATATGGAAAACAATGGATGGAACAATGACTGAAGTAGCTTGTTAAACAGATATCAATGAAAGATTGGCTGGAGGGACTTTGGTACTGATATTACTATCAGGGCAGAAGCCAGAGATATAACCTTTTAAAACCACAACAGGAAAGGGTGGATGTGTTAGGGAAAAATCAAGGTGCAAGAAGCAGACTTCCTAGAGAGCAATCCAGTCAGATAAAGCCAATATTGGACCTCTAGTCTTATGGTTAGAAATTCAGAAATGTTTGTCTGATGTCACAGTTAAGGCTGGAGCAGACACAAAGAACAGGAGAAAATGCAGTAATAAAGTAAACAGAAAAGCACTGGAATGCAACTTTAATCAGGTAAATGATAAGCAGAATATAAGACTCTAGCAGCAAAACTGGAATATAAACAGCTATAAAAGTGCTGCCATTATTATAATCTCACCACAGGCTAAGGCACCAGGCTGTGTGAATTTACCAGTAACACTGTTTATGGAAAAAGGATGTAATAAATGACTAAATGAGGCTCAAATCTGCCACAATTGTGAATGAACCTGCAAGATTAACGCCCCTTACAGGGTTCATAATATAAATAACTATCTTTTGCAAGTAATTCTACTTATGCATAGAGAAGTGCAGTATACTATATAAAAATGCTAAAAGTTTGCAGTAACACATAATCTTCCTACAACTGCAAATGAAGCTACATGTCTAAGGTCCCAGAGTAAACTAAAACATGAAAATAAATAACTTTTTTGGCTAAAACATGGAGAAAGCAGAAAAGTACAAAAAAAGTATAGCCACATAAATGCAACTTGAAATATTTAAGCAAAATTTAAATTTTCTTCCCTTTTGATGAAAAGATTGTTTTGCAGAATTTAGGGTTTCTATACCTCTCAGAGGTTTGAACAAAAGACCTTGTGTGGATATAGCCCTGTTCTAAATATAGCAGACTTGCTAGACAGGGATCCAGTCAAATAAAACCACTATTGGCATCAAAGTTCTTCAATTTCTTTATGCCTTTGCATTTCCTATACTTCAGTATCCACTTTTATCTAGCTCCTGTTGCCCTTCACAGAACTTCCATGCATTTTGCCACAAGAATTCCACAGCTGCTGCCTACCACCATTTTGTACATTCATGTATCACACCAACAACGTATCTTCCATTTTCCTTTTTTCCTCCTTTTCCTCCTTTCATTCCTGTATCCACGGTCTGTGTTGTTATGTTCCGTAGACTAGATGCCAAATGTAATCATTATGAGATACTCTGTTGTTTCAACAGTCCTTATTGTACCATATAGCAGACCATACTGCAATATATGGATCTTCATTTCTGATGCTGTTAAGTCCAGCTTGGCATGCACAATTCCTTTTCTTTTATCCACTTCTTGTTGTCTGTATTCTGTTTGCTATCCAGTATCCTCCATCAATTTGTGCACATTTTTTCTAGCCTCACTTCTTTCCTCCATCTAATTCCGCACCTGGGCTTTACTCAGTATAAACTTTTACACCTGGGCTTTACTCAGTATAAACGTTTACACCTGGGCTTTACTCAGTATAAACTTTTATACCTGGGCTTTACTCAGTATAAACTTTTACACATCAGCCTTCAGTCACATACCATTTGTTGCACAATTGTTAACACTCTCCATCCCTTGTGATACTGACCACATACTCACCCCTTAAACAATTGCTATTTTCCCACTAACAGATCATGTCTCTCTCCATTTATTATACCACCGCATCCCCCCCCCCCTCAGACATCACTCTGTGACACTGATCTTTTTTATCACTATCTTCTTTGCTTTCTGATGTCTGCAACTTTGCTCATTCGCTATAGACTATATAAGCTACAAGCTTAAAGCCTACTCCAAGATTGCCCTTACTGAGTAGGTTATGGTGCATAATCTTACCCATGTCAGGTATTAGCTTGCCCATTACAAGGGTTATCCTTCTTCTATACCTACCTACCTCTCACCTGTCTTATCACGTTAATTATATGACTTTCCTTTTTCTGCCATTATAATGTTTTATCTCATATAAGCAATTCAGCTTATTTTGTTCATTGTCTTTTTTGTTTTTGTTTTTGCATTTCTCCATCACACTTGCTCAATTTCTGATAAAAAAAGCATGAAATGCCATAATATTTTCTATCTACTTCTAATATTCTTACTGTATTTTACAATTTGTACTGATGTTTCAATTTCTTATAACCCGTCCCCCCACATTCTCCAGATTTCCATTTGCAGTGTTATAAAAATCCCTTTATAATTCTTTTCACTATTGCTGCGGTAGCGTTGTTGCCTCATAGCAAGATGTTGTCCCGTTTGATTCTCAGCTAGAGCGTCTTCTGTGTGGAGGCATATGTGAATGGGGCATGCCTTCGTTGAAGGTTGTGCATCAGGGCTGGTGACCCGGTACGTAAAAATCCACTACCAATCATTAGCGGACCAGAGTTCTGTTGTGGTGACCCCTAACCGGGAAAAGCCAAAAGACACAAACAAAACCTTCTCTCTAGCCTAACTATCCTACTCTTATTTTAATAAAAAAAAATAGCAACTCCTATTTCAAAAACAGTTACACAGTCAGAACCAGCCCAGTTGAAAATGTGACATGTAAACAAAAAAAGGAACATGAGCCATTGTCACCAACCAAAACTTTCTTGGATAAGCGATTTTGTCCTAATATGTAAGAGACTTCATCAGATAACAAAATTAATAAATGGCCACTCTTTATACTAAAAACCTTCATATGTGATAAACTGGAAATATGCTCTTCTTCTGAAAGGTAATACCAAATCAACATTCACATTATTAAATAACCTTATAAAAATGACAACAATATAAACAAGTATATATTTAAGAATTTGAATGTAGTTTTAATATGCTTAGTTTTTATTATTTGTTTTGATTAGTAAAAGTACTTGTACTGAATGTAGTAGTAATATGAATAGTTGTTCATTATTTATTTTGCTTAGTAAAAGTATTTTTGTTTTGATTGTTAATTCATTTCCTTTTTTTGTGTGTTATTTCCAGTTATCACATGATAGGATTTTTAGTGTAATAGGGTGGTCATTTATTCATTTATTATATGAAGAAGCCCCTTACACATTGGGAGGAAAACACTCGTTAAAGAAGGTTCTGGTTGATGACAATGGTTCATGTTCCTTTTTTGATAACTCCTATTCTAAAAACCCAACAAAAGACCTCAACTTTACTCCTCAAACTATTTCTTGCTCTGGCAGAAATGCCAAATACTGTATGAAATCTCATGAAAATGTTTACTCCAGTTGTGATTCTGTATCCCACTATGTTACTATCCCATCCTAACTACACCTGAAGTTTGGATCCCCTCTTACAAGCCTGATGTTCTTATTAGCACCGATGCTTGTTTGAAGCCTGAAAACACAAATACTGATCTTGTCATGGTTAAATGTGCTGTGTACAGAAAACAGCTGCTGACATGGTCGTACTGATAGTGACTAAACCACCTCCCGCATATTGCCAGTAAGTTCTGTTATGTGGCACTGTATTACTGACCATTTGAAATAAAGATGCTTCTTTGAGAAAAATTATATGATAGCCTTTATCAGTGACCTTTCAGATCTTTAGATCACAGATACCAGCGGTGTAAATTAGGGAAACAATGTTACTGAAGAAGACCACTGAAAATTCAGACGATATGGGTTACTCGTCTCATATGTACAGTTACTAGAGATGACAAATGTACTGGAGGTGCAGACATTTTATGGGAATTTCTAGCTAAGAAGGTAGATGTGTCATAGCTGAAAACTATAATAACCAAGGACATAAACATTCCCCATTACAGAGTGTGATATGAAAGTCGACATAGTGATGTGCACTGCTAAGTCATCTGTCTGTCCATCTGCCTCCTTGTTATTCAGTGATAATGCATTTAACCTGGTCATCTGTTTATTTTTTTATTTATGTATTTCTTAACCAGGTTTTTGGTCTTTTTCTAAAGGACCCTTTTCAGCGACAACATAGGCCAGAAATATTACAAAGTAAAAATGATCATACAAACACATAGATATTATTTCTTATCAGGCTGGTGATATAATGTCTGATCATTTTCTGGGATGGGAATAAAACAAGTTTGAGCGCAAACCAGAACAGCTCCTGCAACAAACATTGCACACCATTCTAAGGTAAAATTACTTTGCCAGAGTTCAGGAGACTCACATATGGAACTTCGGTCCTGTGTTGATAGAAATTCTACTCCTACTGAGGATTTTTAAGGAAAAAAACAGTTACCTGTAATGCAAATTTTAGGTGTAGGACTGTTTGAATGCATCTTCTTTTTCTAGATGTTAGTATTACTTGTGTAAAGAACAGACTTACCTGACACTTGATATGCCAGAAATAGTCATAGGTCATTATATGTTCATGATC
This sequence comes from Protopterus annectens, assembly GCF_019279795.1. Taxonomy (NCBI): domain Eukaryota; kingdom Metazoa; phylum Chordata; order Ceratodontiformes; family Protopteridae; genus Protopterus; species Protopterus annectens. Next base: position 93,746,608 of record NC_056735.1, on the reverse strand, counting down.
AGGTAACAAATTAGTGACATTTGTAGTTTACCCACTGATTTCATGACTTGCTTAGTGATGCTTGCCTAGGTTTTTCATTAGTGAATATGATACCTTATCATTTAATTCATTTACAAAAACTGGATAGAATGCTGTTCTTGTAGTTGTACATTTCTTATTGTATCCGTTAACATTTACTCACATTTTGTACTGTTCATGTCTTTACTTTTTACTCCAGATCTCTACTGTAAACAGGTCTATCCTGGTTAGAACAACCCCATCAACAAAGTATATAATAAATAAAATCCATACATAAAACTATTTAAATATTTTGTGAAACAGTTACAGTGCTTACTGCTAAGCACAGCTTATCTGCTTTGTTTAGTATCACTTGAACGAATCTGAAGCAATGAATTATAAGGTTATACAGTTAACTTGTATATTTGCTGTTAAGAAATGCACGTGAGACTTTCTCAACCTGTCTAAATTTTTGAGAGGCATTGGTGGTAAAAAATAGAAAATAATTGGAGCACTTCTTAGTGTTTCCCTGTCTGCCCTTTCCAGAGGTAAGGGAGTATGTAGCACATTTTCTGTCTCTGTTGTAGTTACCTAAGGTTGCTATAGTGTGTCACACCCTTTATTTATTTGTTTCCAGGCCAGAGCAGTGATATCTATAGACCTTTTTCACACTGAGCCCGGGAGTGGTGTTTGTTCAAGTAACTTGCTCAGAGTCACACAGATAGGCAATGAAGGCTGAGGGACTCAAACCTTGCACCTCTGTACCACATGAAGCAACCTCTTAATCCTCTCTGGTAAATGCCAGACTTTGCTGAGCTAATTAAAGAGCGATGTAATTCTAACCACTGTGGTTGTGCACAACACAAGGGCAGTGATGCCGTGCTTGGGAAGATCATGCACCCTTATCTATGTCTGCACATTCACAGTGCTTTGCTTGCCCATGTGATATAAACTGTCTATCACTAGCTTGATGAAATAAGACTAAATACAGTACTTAAAACGTCTATGTGTTACTGAATAGAGGACACCATTTTAATCTAAACTTAACTCAAATTTGACTGCTATTTAAAAGAAGCAGTTAAGAAAGCCAATCAGAAGCTAGGTTGTCTATCAGGGTACATCCTTATTTAACAAACTCTGCTAGAAGGCACATTACCACAAACTTCGTGATTCCTACATTTCTCTGTGCTGCTCCTTTATTGATCAACCTTGGCACACATAAATGTAATGTTTCCCTGTCTGGCATTGTGTAAGCTGGCTGTCTATAGACTTAATGGATGCCTCTTTGCACATGCACAACTTCTGTCCATTAAAGTCTATTGACACCTCTCATGTTTTCCCCTCAGTTGACAGCACTGAGGTTAAAGATTGATGTTAAACTGCAGTGGCATTGATACAGGGAAACAATGAAGTTACAAAAGATTTCTTTTAGTTCCTGAAAAAAAAGTCTGATATAATAAGGATGCAGATCATTAAATCTGCCACTGACTTACCTGATAAAAGTCTCCTAGTTAGAATTATCCTTCTCGCAGGTACTAACTACACAAAAACTAGTCTACAAACCTGACCATTGACCAGTCTTAAGCAACATTCTTCAATGGTATTCCTGAAATAGACAGCACTGCTCCACTAACAAGCTACTTTTCCATATAACCAGGTGCCTTCCCACCTCTTACAGCCAAAATCCATAATAAAACTACCCCCTACAACCTCTGTAAACTCTCCCAATTAACTCTCTCACTCCAGATACCCCAAACCAATCTGTGCTGTACTGACCATTCTTTCACATACTTTCACACAAACTCTGGCCATCCCTTCCCCTCACCTAAAAGAAGTCTCCTGTCTCCCCATGCTCAGAGCTCAACTCAAAAGACACCTCTGTGAAATATCTGACATAAGTGTTTTTCCGCTGGATACAGAACCGAACTTCTGCCTCTCCTGCATCACTTCTGCTTTGACTGTCTGTTCTCACATGCTGCTTCTCTCATATTTACTACTAACATTAATTCAGGTTTGTTTCTCTACTCTGTTAGCAGTATTTACATACTGTATCAATTGTCTAAGGGATTGTCTAATTTCTGTCATTATTCTGCTTGTGAATTGGTTCTGTTTTATTTTTTTTCCTGAATTTCATAACATGGGCTGTGACTGCAAATGGTCTATTGTGATCAATGTATTACTCTAGTAAACAACCAGATAGCATAGAATAATTCAGCTGATAATTACTTGCACTCCTATGCATCTAGACTATGCAACTCATTGCTCCTACTATAGCGGCACAATGGCAATAATTTTAAACTCAGACATCATTTACTGGATAGCTGGCTCTGCTCTGTACCCACATCAAACTAACCATGCATTGCCTTCACTTTTCTAGAAAGATTTTCCTCCATCTCTTCACCTCTCCTCACTCGCACAATATTTTATAAAGCTATTAAATTTAACTTAAGGCATAGCTTCTTACATTCTATTTCTCCTCTCCCTTTTTCTAATCTGATCTGCAGTCCACACTTAAATGGTTCCTGCCTGCGGTATTCATTTTCTTTTATTTGTTTTATTTAGTTCACTTTAATAACTGTATAAGTGAACTGTCCTATGGAAACTTTTCAGTTACAACCTGTGTACAAAGTATGTCAGAGAAGCATAACAACAAACTAACAGTGTAGGGTTTAAGATAAAGGCATTTAGTATAACATGCAAGCTATACAAAAATAAACATAATAAATTTAATATTAGCTGTATAAGAAACAAAGCATACAAGTTAACATAGAAATAAAATAAATTCTGATAGTTACCAAAATTAAACTGTAGGGTTATAATTGAAATGACCTAGCCAGTATCATGAAGGCATGTGCATTTAGATTTCTTATGAAGGAATTCTCTTAAGATTTTTCTTAGGTGATTTCAAAGTGTCTGTTTTTTATTTCTCTTGTTAGATGGTGCCACATAGTTGGTCCCATGTTAGACAAAGCCTTTTCTTTGATGGCTAGTTTATATTTAGGACTGAATTTCTGTTGTTAGATGGTGCCACATAGTTGGTCCCATGTTAGACAAAGCCTTTTCTTTGATGGCTAGTTTATATTTAGGACTGAATTTCTGTTGTTAGATGGTGCCACGTAGTTGGTCCCATGTTAGACAAAGCCTTTTATTTGATGGCTAGTTTATATTTAGGACTGAATTTCTGTTGTTAGATGGTGCCACGTAGTTGGTCCCATGTTAGACAAAGCCTTTTCTTTGATGGCTAGTTTATATTTAGGACTGAATTTCTGTTGTTAGATGGTGCCACGTAGTTGGTCCCATGTTAGACAAAGCCTTTTCTTTAATGGCTAGTTTATATTTAGGACTGAATTTCTGTTGTTAGATGGTGCCACGTAGTTGGTCCCATGTTAGACAAAGCCTTTTCTTTGATGGCTAGTTTATATTTAGGACTGAATTTCTGTTGTTAGATGGTGCCACATAGTTGGTCCCATGTTAGACAAAACCTTTTCTTTGATGGCTAGTTTATATTTAGGACTGAATTTCTGTTGTTAGATGGTGCCACGCAGTTGGTCCCATGTTAGACAAAGCCTTTTCTTTGATGGCTAGTTTATATTTAGGACTGAATTTCTGTTGTTAGATGGTGCCACGTAGTTGGTCCCATGTTAGACAAAGCCTTTCCTTTGATGGCTAGTTTATATTTTGGACTGAATTTCTGTTGTTAGATGGTGCCACATAGTTGGTCTGATGTTAGACAAAGCCTTTTCTTTGATGGCTAGTTTATATTTAGGACTGAATTTCTGTTGTTAGATGGTGCCATGTAGTTGGTCTGATGTTAGACAAAGCCTTTTCTTTGATGGCTAGTTTATATTTAGGACTGACTAGAGTGAGGATGCATTCTTGGCCACTTATAAGGGAATAGTTTGCTCCCTTAATTTACAGTATTCTCCTAAGAGGAGGGGAGGGCAGCACCAAGTGGAAGAATTTTAAATATTTGCGTATTAAGCAGAAAAGAGGCTCTATTTTAGTATGGGATGCCGATGTGCTTTTTCTAATAAGTTGTGCTGCTGATGATTTCTGTCTCTTAGAAGAGCAGGTCTAAGTATCTTATTTTCCACTCCTTGTAGTTTTTGATTATCACTGGATGAATGAAAGAGACGATGGTATGGCATATTTAATCTTTGGAATTAGAATGTTTTTTGGTTATGACCATACATGCAGCTAGGGAAAGATGGTAACAGATACAATAACATGATTTCAGTTGTAACTGTACTTTAGTGCTTGTGTAGTCTATGTGTGTATTAAAGTTTAGGTGCGGGACTAATATTGCACCTTGGTAATCTTGTTGGTTTATATTAGGAATTGAGCTACCATTAGTTTCTGGAATGGTTACAGAAGGCAGAGATGTGTTTCTGAACTGTAGAGACAATTGCATTTATCTTAGTGTTGCTAAGTAATAATTTATTTGTATTTAAAGTATTTTATCAGGAGCCATGATTGATCATGGCTTCTGGTGAGGTAAATCCTGTGTTGCAGTTTTAACAGGTGTAGCCATATTTATTTGGGCCGTTATTTAAATAAAAAGTTTTGCAAACATTTGATTAAAACCATGGCGCATGTAAACTTAATGTTTCCCTGGCTGATGTCATGTAAGGTGGCTGTCCATAGACTTTAATGGACGTCTCTTTGCACATGTACAACTTGTGTCCATTAAAGTCTACAGACACCTGTCATGTTTTCTGTTCAGTTGATATGAGGTTAATGATCAATATTAAACTTAAGTGGTATTGATGTGAAGAACATGAATTTTACAAAATAATTGTTTGAATACCTGAAAAATGCTTATATAATAAGGATGAAGATCATCTGTTCATACACAGCATACATTAAGCACTTACTACAGAGTTTGGTGAATTTGCTTTGTAAATTAACTTGTAGTATTTGGTGGGATTTGTTAGCCTAAAGTAACTGGATATCATCCATATATGTAACTTGGGTGTGGTTGGGTAGTTCCTGTGTGATGTCATTAATGAACACAGAGAACAGAAAACTACCTACACCACAATAGAGCCTTGAGGGATGTTAAATTGTCCTTATTAGAGTAGATTTGGAAGGTTCCAGCTTTGAAAAATTGAGCTGTGTGTCATGTTGATGAAAACCTCAGCAGTGAACGGACTACTGATAATGCTGGTGTAAATGGTAAAAGTGGCTGAAAGAAGGAATGCAAGGGTACTGAATGAATTTCTAAAACCCTTTTGCTGGTCACCATACCTCTCAACTGTCCCTGATTTTTAGGAATGTCCCTGATTTTGACTCAAATTTTAGCTCTGTCCCTCTTAATCCCTTCTAAAACTTGTAATTTTGGAGAACAGGTGGTGAATTATACTTAATAAATAATAGCAACAGTTAGACTTACAGACTTCTTTTACTTCAGAAACGGTATATCAATCCACATTATCTTTTTCTGTCAATGTCTCAAGATAATATTTCTAATATTTGAAAAGTGCCCTTGATTGTCCCTGGTTATTTGCGGATTTGTCCCTGATTCTGTTGAGATTTGTCCCTGATTGTTTGAGAGTTATGCTGGTCACATAGAAGAACATAGTTGTTTAGATATTGAAAGAGCTGCTTGTTTATTAGTTTCTCAAAGATTTTTTTTGTAATTTCCTTCCTCTCCAACTCTCCTATCTCAATTTCCATTCTTTCCCTAACCTTTCTCAATCTAGCTTCCTTTCTTTCTTTTCCCAAATCCACATACTGTAACTCCTCTAGACTTGAGACCTCTCTCCTTGTTTCTACTTTACACAATCTACATGGCTATTCCCAGAGAACACCTCTCATTTCCACTCTGTTCTGCATTATGGCTACTATCCATAGTATGTTCTGATACTGCTATGCTGATGTATATATAATTGGAAAGTGTGATTGCTCTTGCAAATTTATAGTATTTTCTCCTACCTTTGCTAGTATTTCTTAATAAGCTTACTTTGTATTATGTTTTTCTAACACAAAAAATATTTTAACTTATTTTTCTTTTGTGCCCTTTGACTTTTTGTATTGCTTTTCTCCCTAGACCTCCTCTGAAAAGGGGCTTGCTTTTGCAGACCCAATCAGACTATCCTGGTAAACAAATGTAAATAAATAAATTTAATTTCACTTGTCTGGCAGCCTCATGTAATTGTAAGGGTCATACTCTGATTTTCAAGATTGTACTTGTAAATATGGGGACTATATAAGGGTGCTGTATTTCAAAGTATTCTCCCTATTGCAAGGTACACTGGCTTCAAAGTTATATATGTAGCTAGCAGGGGTGTGGGGTAAAAGCCTTCTTGCAAAAATGTTCTAATCATATAATAGCATGTGTTGGAATTTCCTTTTTAGTTGGTGGACTTGGAGTCTATTTTCTGCTGTTTTGGCCCTTGCGGTTTAGGGTCTTTAAACTGTGATATAGAGCTTCATTTTTGTTGTCCTGCTATAAAGCTGTCAATCATTTCCGGATTGTTCTGTCTGCAGGTGGTGAGACTGAGGAAGAAAGAATTCGTGTGGATCTGCTGGATCACCAGTCAGTGGATTTCCGCTTCCCCTTTATTGTAATGTGTTACAGCGATGAACATGTAAGTATCAGCTCTTCAAGCAGCGCAAGTCATTACATTTCTTTCAGACTAAATAGAAAACTGGCACATCTTTTTTGGGGAAAGTGGATTTACGGTGTTATTCATAGTCTTGATGTTTGGAATCAGGCAGCAGATATCTGCAAAGAGAACACTGCTCATATATGTAAATATACTGAGCGTAGGTTATTTGAGATAGTTACAGCAATGTGAAAGTCAGTGCGAGGAAATACTCACTTTCTAAAACTTATTAAAATGTGAAAAATAATGGTTTCTCTATATGTGAATTATTCTGTTAATGTGTAAAGTCTTGACTGACTATGGATTTTTTCCAAAGTTGTGGCTGAGTGAGGCACTGTGCAAGCCTTCTTGAATTAATTGTGGACCATTAAGGACAGTGAGGTTCAAGCTATGCAGAATAAATTTTAAAAAAATATAAAGGGGTTTTATGTACTGCCTTTAGGGGTATCCTTATCTGGACACCCCGATTGTTTCTCTGAAAGGTGTGAATGAAGACAGGAAAATGAGAAATAGGGAGACATAACAATAAAGGACACTCAGAGGAAAAACATCAAAAAGGCTATGCTCTAGGACGTGGGATTGGGGGGGTCCTATATTTTCAGCAGGGGATATTCTTCTCCTTATTTTCAGATTGTTTTATATGCCAGTGACTTTTGGGAAGGAATTAGAGTAGACAGTGTACAGGAGAGGATTTGGGAAGAAGGGAGGGGAAGAGACATTGAAGCCAGGCCCACCATACTCTGGAGGACCTCAAATGCTTCCACTGCCTGATGGTTGTGCAGTGGAGGGCCCTGATGTTGAGCAAGATGAGGCCTGCTGTGGCTCTGTGGTTGGAGCCACCTGTGGAAATAAGTCTTGTACCCACTGATGCGGGTTCTACATAGGCCAAAGGTTCCTCTCCACTGCCTGATCTACCACATCCTCTTCCAGGTGCCAAAGCACATGCATTTATTGGCTCACCAGGTTGTGCCACTTCAGGGTGCCTACAGGACAGGGGCCACCATTACAATCCTATGAGATGTCCTTGGGTGGGCACAGCATTCCCTGAACTGAGAGGAATGTGGTTGTACTACTTTTGGGACTTATGGACCTGTGTAAAAAGAACATAATTGGGAGAAAAAGGAAACAAACAAAAACAAACACAAAATAATGCA
>NC_056735.1:93648849-93733849 GCF_019279795.1 Protopterus annectens | reverse complement strand
ATGGTTACATTTCCAGCAAATATTCCTTTCACAACCCACTACTATATAGCACTAAAAAGCCTAAATGTGTTAGAACTACCCCATCAACTAACATATACACACCTATAAAATTATCCAGCATCCATCTGCTTGTACAGTACTAAATACCATTATAAGCAACTATGTTCCCAATTGGTCATTACAATCCAGTGATCAAACACTTGTCTCTGTCCACAAACCTGTCAAATTTGCTGGGCATTGTCTGTATTTATAGCATCCTGCTAAGGTCTGCAACTGCTTGTCTGTATCCATCAGATCAATACCCTCACTTTAGTCCTTCAAAAGCACTCTGAAAGACTTCCTACCAGAAGCTGGCTCTGTTATTGCTCAACCCCAAGGATAAACTACATCTCTAAAAATGAACAAGTACCTAGTCACACCTCACATCTCCTTACTCTCCCTTCTTCAGTCGCTTCCTTACTTCAATCAATTTCTTTCCTCTGTCTCTCTTTCTAAATATGCCTCAACCCTGTTTTTTCTCTCACTTCATATTGCAGTTCCTGTTTGTACAATGTAAACTTACCTTTGATTTCTCTGTAAACTGACTAAAATTTCTCTAAATATTAAATCATTTTCATATAAGTTGTATCTATTCTTAACCAATATTTTCACATTATATCTAATTTTATACACATTTAAACTGTGGATGTTTTGTATTATTTTTGAAGCCTGTAAACTTATTGCTGTTAATTGCTGTTAAAAAGTTTTTTATAATACTTTGGAGCTTTTCTCCCTAGGCATCTGCCGAAAATGAGTACCTAGCCAGATGGATTTTCATGATAATCAAATGTCAATAAATAAATAAATATTAAATTATTTACAAACATATACGTGTACATGCATGCATAAAGCAAAAAATATGTGTGCATGTGTGTGCATGTATGTATCTATCTATATGTGTATATACTTATCTGTGCATCTCCCTCCATCTCTCACTTTCTCTCGCTACATATATTTATTAACATATATATGTATGCATGTAAGAACTGGAGTAAATAACTTTATCTTTTAATTAACTGGTGCTGTACTGGACAAATGTCAAATATCTAATTTTCTCCTTAACTTGCCAGATCTTCTTGTACATTTCAGAATGAAAGTCTTTCCTCATTAGAGCTTTGATAAAGGTGGTTTATTATCTAGTAGCAGCATGCAGTAAAAGTAAATATAGTAACTCAACAAGATCCAAATGGGTCTTATGCAGGTTATTTCCTTTCCTCTGTAATGGCAGAATTAAGACAAACTGCACAATTTCCTGTATTTTCTTGACTTTTACTGACTTCTGAATCAATTCACTGCTGTATATTTGAACAGCTGGATTTTTTACCTGACCTCTGTTCTCGTCTCCTGAGTATCTGAACTGAACTGCATTACTCAGACTTCTCTAGATTGAACTTACTTCAGTCTAGAAAAGCACCTCTCATGATACTAGAACCTTGCACATTTTCTACAAGTTTACACACCTCTTTAACCTTGGTTTTTAAGCCTTGTGCCATCTATACACGTTCTGTTTTGTTACCAAGTGTTCTGCACACTGTATTAGCATATTTCATCATTATCTGTACTTTGGCCTCAAAGTTATTCCACTGAGCTCATTTGAATCCTTCACTGAAACATTCCTTTCTATTGAAATTGTACATATTGAAACTCCATTTAAATCTGAAATATAAAATGAAGTTATAGGCCTGCTTTAATATTGCGGCATGTCTAGGCCTATGCAAAGAGAATACTGTATTTATGTAGGATTTATTCTGGCAAAAACTGCATTTATGCCAAGCCTGTTCTTACTATATATATATATATATATATATATATATATATATATATATATATATATATATATATATATATATATATATATATGTGTGTAGGTCTGTATATATATATATATATATGTATGTATATATATATATATATATATATATATATATATATATATATATATATATATATATATATATATATATATATATATATGGGTCTACCTGATAACGCCGACACGCCAAAACACCAACTACAAAATAACCACAAAACTGAAAGTTCAAAAACACGACACTTCACATGCCCGACAAACCGCAATCCCGACAATCAACAAAACAAATACCTTTTCTGAAAAACACGCACACAACACAAGCACACCAAACACCTTACAAACCTCCACTAAACCTTACATGCACAACTATCTATGCACTAACCTTAACCCAAACCCTAACCCTAAGGTCCGTCACTATCACACACGTACCTTACTCGCACCCTAACCCTAACTCACTTAACCTGCCCCAAAACCTAAAGTCCATCACTATCGCACACTTACCTGACCTGCACCCTAACCCTAACGTCCGTCACTATCACACACTTACCTTACCTGCACCGTAACCCTAACGTCTGTCCCTACCGCACACTTACCTTAACATGTCAGTGTTCTCAGCGTCGGGATTTTCAACTGTCGGTCTTCTCCGTTGTCGATCTTCCAGTGTTGGTGTTCTCGTTGTCGGCATTTGAAGCTTTCGGTTAATTCAGGTAGACATATATATATATATATATATATATATATATATATATATATATATATAGATATATATATATATATATATATATATATATATATATATATATATATATATATAAAATCAGCATACAAATTTATGTTTATGAATAGTAATGTCTTTTATTTATACATATATACATACATGAATATATGTTTGCATCCGCTCATGTATTTCTAGTTGTAGATTATTGCATTTGTGTAACATACCTTCGCATTATTACAATACCATTATTTAAAAAAAATAATAATTTATGAGGAAAAATTGAAATATAAAAATACTTACTGTAGAACTCTGAACTCTGTCCTTCTCATCTGAACCTGCAAAATGCTCTCAGCCAGCTGGTCTGCCCTTCACCTCTGCAGGTCATCATACCTGTGCCGAGACTGCTGCCCAGAGCAGGTGATTCCTGTTAGGAATTACAGGTGGTCACCATCTCCTGCCAGATATCAGATTTCTTCTACTCTGTGCTGGCTACTGCATTTCCAAATTTCTGCAGGTATGATACTGCAACAGGTAGACCATGATCTTAGTCTCCTTGTCTGACCAGCTTCAAGTTTGACCTCTACAAGTGCTGCCATGTTTAGAAATGTTAGAACCAAAGTGGTCGAAGTTCAGTGGGTGGGAAGCACACCCTCAGATGTATGATATCACCATACCATATGGGGGTATTGCCCATTGCAGTTATAGTATAATCAAGTTTGGTTAGCTGTTTGCATTGAAGCAGTCATATGGAGGTCTTTTTATTTCTTTTGTTAACACATTTGTAGACCTTGTTTTGGTATAGGTAGGGAAATCAGTGATCAATCCATTAATCTCATATGTGCTTCTATGTGTATTTGCTGAAGCAGACTTGACTTGAATTCCCTAGTGTCATTCTGGTTTGTCGTGAACTTCCCAGTGTCATTAATGGTTTGACCTGAACTCCCCAGTGTCATTAATGGTTTGACCTGAAATTCACAGTGTTATTATGGTGATACATTATTAAGTTATGGCAGCATGACTTTTGTTGTACTGCTTGAGGTATCATTTCATAATTACTGTTCTAAACTTCATTGCATTAATAACAGGTGTAATTGGTGTAATATAGCTTTAGTAAAAGTAATAACTGACTGCTAAGGCTGCGGTGGTGGTGCTGCGGTAGCATTGTCACCTCACAGTAAGATGTTGTCCTGTTCGATTCTCAGCTAAAGTGTCTTCTGTGTGGAGACATGCGCGAATGGGCATACTTTCATTGAAGATTGTGCATCAGGGCTGGCAACTCGGCACGTAAAAATCTACTGCCAATCATTAGCAGACCGGAGTTACGCTGTGGCAACCCCTAACCGGGAAAAGCCGAAAGATACAACAATAACTGACTGCTAAGAAGTGGTAAGTTGTGGCATATTGTGCTGGATGACTGTGGATAAGGCTTCAGTAAGCTCCAACCTAACTTGTCAAGATGCATATTTAAATGCTGTGGCACAGTTAGATGTCAGAAAAGACATACTATACACTGCCACTTGTTTCCATGCTATGGTACAGTTAGATGTCATGAAGACATACTATATGCTGCCACTTGTTTCCATTGCGATGACTTTGAAAGCAGCTCATCCACGATCACCCAAATTCAATTTCCACCTAAGAGACCATGCACACCAACGCATATAACTGAGAGTCATAGAGTCAGCTTGGTTGAGTTTGATTTGTATACGAAAAGTGTAAGTGGACCTCAGTTTCCATCGGGAAGTATAAAGCTGACATTTTTACTTGCATTCAGCCTAGTTCAATGGCATTTGTTGTGGTAAAGTACAAACTTTTTAAAGAACCTAAAAAAAACTTTGTACTGATAAATTTTTGGTAAGCTGTGCAAATTCCATTTAATGGAAAATTTACTTTCATGAATATACATGCATGCTATAGCCATTTCAGTGACCTCATCAGCACAGCATAAGTAGACTGTTTGGCTATACTTTAGAAATATAGGGCTTTAAACCCATCTGAAGCCTGGAAACATTAAGGTGGCTGCAAAATATTACAACTAGCATTCAAACAAATGGTAAAAAGTCACACAGACAAACTATTCAGTAAAAACTGCAAGAAAAATTCAGCCAAGCTAGAGTTTTTTTTTGTGTGTGTGTGTGATACCTTAAACCTCATGTGATGGAGGCCCATGAAATATATTTAAATGACTCCTTAAGGACATACAGAACTTCAGCTACATACTTCCATATATCCATGACTTTTTACATATTAAGTCTTTATAGGTACATTCAGGCCAATAAAGCCAATCCCCATTGGCTTACACTTCTTATAGGTTCATAGGTGTTTACTAGGCTAACAACCACAAAGGCCTTTTTAAGCCTAGCCATGCATCCCAAATGTCTGACGAGTTTTGATTCTCTTGATAAGTGTAAGCAGGGGCTTGGGAGATGAACCATTTACAGGTTACCTGTTTGCATCAGAGACGTAGGTGACAAACCAGGGATGAATTTATGGTTTCCCATCCAATTGTCCAAGTTGCACTTGAATTGGATTAGGGAGGAACTCTGCTTCACATGGATGGGGAGCCTGTTCCATAGACGGGGTAGTGTCTAGGATGTATACCTATCTCTTCAGCAGGTCCTATGTATATCACAGGCAAGGTTTAAGTCTTTAGAATGGGTAATTCTAGTACTGTTTGTTTTGTGGATATGCAGGAGGTCCATCAACATGGGATCTGACAATGCCCTGTATGCGAGGCATAGATCTCCTCTCAAAAGCCTGTAGGAGACAAAATACAGGGGTAGGGCCTTGAGGCGGTCGGCATAGGACATATTACTTATGCCCTGTATTCTTTTAGTGAGGAACCTCTGTGGACATTCCAGTTGTTGGATATGCCTGTTAGGTACACACCAAAGGGGGCATTGTACTCAATGATAGGTCTGATGAATGCCGAACACAGTGAAACAATGACTTCCTTGGACTTAGGTGCCATACCTTTGTTTATAAGTTGTGCAATATAGAATAATTTCCTCACCACTGTAGACATGTGAAGATCAAAGGCTATATTAATATCTATGTGTGTCCCTAAGTCCCTGACTACTGGGTCAACTCTAAGGGGTGTGTTTTTTGTATCAGTATGGAAAACAGGTAGGCAGTATGTGTGTGGGAGGGTACACCCTCACTAAGTACAACATACTGTTATGGCATCATGGATCCAGAGATTTATACTGGGCTAACCACTATTAGGGTTTTACAGGCTTAGCCTTGCAATCCAACCCAATTTTGTCCTAGGGTTCCTTGGACATATATATGATGCAATATGTTAGTAAAGAGGTAGTTAAGGGTTATGGGGGTATGTTAGGTGGAGATTAATTTACTTGCTGTTGACATCTCTCCATCAGAGACATGAGAGCCAGGACAGGGGTGAATTTGTGATTTCCAATCAAATGATCAAGGTTTCTTTTGAACAGAATCAGGGATGAACTCTGCTTCATGTAGCTGGGGAGCTTATTTCTTAACCTGAGGATCCTTTAAGACACATATCAATCCCTCCAGCAGGTTCTATTTATGTTGTAGACAAAGTTCAGGTCCTTGGATCTAGTGTTTCTGGTGTTGTCTGTTTTGTGGATGTGCAAGAGATTCATTAGAACAGGATCAATGAAGCCTTATGTACCAGGCATAGATCACCTCTCAGTAACCTGTAGGAGACTGAGTATGGAGATAGGACCTTTAGGCAATCTATGCAGGACAGGGTATCCATACCCTGGATTTTCCTGGTGAGGAACCTTTAGGGGCATTCCACCTGTTGCAAGTGCCTGGTTAGGTATATGCCAAAGGGGGCATTGTCCTCACTGATGGGTCTGATAAAGGCTGAGCAGAGTGATAGTATTGCTTCCTTGGACCCAGATGCTGTACCCTTACTTATGAGCTGGATGACATAGAAGGATTTTCTTACTATCTTGGCTATAGGTTGGTTGGACAGCAGATTGCTGTATACATATGTCCCCTGATCCTTAACTACTGGGACTGTCTACATATGTCCCCTGATCCTTAACTACTGGGACTGTCTACATATGTCCCCTGATCCTTAACTACTGGGACTGTCTACATATGTCCCCTGATCCTTAACTACTGGGACTGTCTACATATGTCCCCTGATCCTTAACTACTGGGACTGTCTACATATGTCCCCTGATCCTTAACTACTGGGACTGTCTACATATGTCCCCTGATCCCTACCTATTGGGACTGTCTACATATGTCCCCTGAACCCTAACTATTGGGACTGTCTACATATGTCCCCTGATCCCTAACTATTGGGACTGTCTACATATGTCCCCTGATCTCTAACTATTGGGACTGTCTACATATGTCCCCTGATCCCTAACTATTGGGACTGTCTACATATGTCCCCTGATCCCTAACTATTGGGACTGTCTACATATGTCCCCTGATCCCTAACTATTGGGACTGTCTACATATGTTCCTGATCCCTAACTATTGGGACTGTCTACATATGTCCCCTGATCCCTAACTATTGAAACTGTCTACATATGTCCCCTGATCCCTAACTATTGGGACTGTCTACATATGTCCCCTGATCCCTAACTATTGGGACTGTCTACATATGTCCCCTGATCCCTAACTACTGGGACTGTCTACATATGTCCCCTGATCCCTAACTATTGGGACTGTCTACATATGTCCCCTGAACCCTAACTATTGGGACTGCCTACATATGTCCCCTGATCCCTAACTATTGGGACTGTCTACATATGTCCCCTGATCCCTAACTATTGGGACTGTCTACATATGTCCCCTGAACCCTAACTATTGGGACTGCCTACATATGTCCCCTGATCCCTAACTATTGGGACTGTCTACATATGTCCCCTGATCCCTAACTACTGGGACTGTCTACATATGTCCCCTGATCCCTAACTATTGGGACTGTCTACATATGTCCCCTGAACCCTAACTATTGGGACTGCCTACATATGTCCCCTGATCCCTAACTATTGGGACTGTCTACATATGTTCCTGATCCCTAACTATTGGGACTGTCTACATATGTCCCCTGAACCCTAACTATTGGGACTGCCTACATATGTCCCCTGATCCCTAACTATTGGGACTGTCTACATATGTCCCCTGATCCCTAACTATTGGGACTGTCTACATATGTCCCCTGATCCCTAACTATTGGGACTGTCTACATATGTCCCCTGATCCCTAACTACTGGGACTGTCTACATATGCCCCTGATCCCTATCTACTGGGACTGTATACATATGTCCCCTGTTCCCTAACTATTGGGACTGTCTACATATGTTCCTGATCCCTAACTATTGGGACTGTCTACATATGTCCCCTGATCCCTAACTACTGGGACTGTCTACATATGTCCCCTGATCCCTAACTATTGGGACTGTCTACATATGTCCCCTGATCCCTAACTATTGGGACTGCCTACATATGTCCCCTGATCCCTAACTATTGGGACTGTCTACATATGTCCCCTGATCCCTAACTATTGGGACTGCCTACATATGTTCCCTGATCCCTAACTATTGGGACTGTCTACATATGTCCCCTGATCCCTAACTATTGGGACTGTCTACATATGTCCCCTGATCCCTAACTATTGGGACTGCCTACATATGTCCCCTGATCCCCAACTATTGGGACTGTCTACATATGTCCCCTGATCCCTAACTACTGGGACTGCCTACATATGTCCCCTGATCCCTAACTACTGGGACTGTCTACATATGCCCCCTGATCCCTAACTACTGGGACTGTCTACATATGTCCTCTGATCCCTAACTACTGGGACTGTCTACATATGTCCCCTGATCCCTACCTATTCGGACTGTCTACATATGTCCCCTGATCCCTAACTATTGGGACTGTCTACATATGTCCCCTGATCCCTAACTACTGGGACTGTCTGCATATGTCCCCTGATCCCTACCTATTGGGACTGTCTACATATGTCCCCTGATCCCTAACTATTGGGACTGTCTACATATGTCCCCTGATCCCTAACTATTGGGACTGTCTACATATGTCCCCTGATCCCTAACTATTGGGACTGTCTACATATGTCCCCTGATCCCTAACTATTGGGACTGTCTACATATGTCCCCTGATCCCTAACTATTGGGACTGTCTACATATGTCCCCTGATCCCTAACTACTGGGACTGCCTACATATGTCCCCTGATCCCTAACTACTGGGACTGTCTACATATGTCCCCTGATCCCTAACTATTGGGACTGTCTACATATGTCCCCTGATCCCTAACTATTGGGACTGTCTACATATGTCCCCTGATCCCTAACTATTGGGGCTGTCTACATATGTCCCCTGATCCCTAACTATTGGGACTGTCTACATATGTCCCCTGATCTCTAACTACTGGGTCAACTCTTAGGGGTTGTTTTATTGATGAAGTAATTAACTTGGGTAGATGCTTTCCCAAAGGGCACTGTAATGTATTTTTTTTTACTGAGTTTTAATCTGTAATTTTCGCACTATTTGTTTGTGTTAGACCCTCTTGTAGGATGTTGGTGTTGCCCCCACAACACTATCTATGATAGCTCCCAGTTTACAGTCATCTGCAAACTTGGTGAGCCAGAGGCATTTGACATTCGCCTTGACTTCTGAGAAGTAGATACCAAACAGGAGCAGGCCTAATACAGACCCCTGGGGTATTCCTCTGGTGACTTGTCTATTGGTGGAAATGGTCTCACTGATCATGATTCCTTGGGTCTCATCTGCGAGCCAGTTGGCAATCCAGCAAATTATGTAAGGATTTATGCCTAGTTCTGAGACTTTACCAGCAATTCTTAAGTGGGGTATTGGACACACCATTTTCCCCTCATCCATAGCCATGGTGATCCTCTCAAAGAAGTGTTACGTAGGCAACACCTTCCCTTAACAAAACAAAACTTGGATGAGTCCAGTGTCTGTAGGTTGCCAATGTCTTTGGTGATCATCCCATTGTCAGTGAAGGTTGTGACAATTACCACCAGTTCTGCACACTGCTGCGTATTACCTTTAAGATTCCTGACATAGTTGAAGACTTAATGGTTATTAGTCTGGGAGGCTACCCTAACCTCATAATTTGCATTGATGGACTTTATTAGACCTCTTAGTTTCTTGTTTAGTTGAATCAGAGAGCTCTTGTCTCAATGAGAGTTGCTCTTTCTTTTGTTATATAGCCTGTTAAGGTAATGATTCTACCGTGTAGTTTGTTTTTGGTGTTAGATCTGAGCTTATTTCTGGTAGGTACAGAAAACTCAATGCAGCCATTCACATATTTGTGTAAGGCTTATGTAAATAAGTCTGCATATATAGCTGTGTTCTTGGTGTTTGTGGAGCCATGAATTTTGAGAAACTGTTGCTTAACTCATTACATCTGAGTGATGCCTCCAAATGCATCTATCTGCAGTTAACTCCTACTGCTGCCTCTGGGCATCAAATATTGTTTGTTTGTATTTGCATCAATAATTCCAAATCTATGCTATGCGCAAGTTTCAAAATATTTAATCTTAAAGCTTACACAAAGGCAAACTCAACTGCATTAATATTTGAACTTTGTCTAGTGCAGGTAAAGAGATATTAACTGTTTTTATTATATGCATTTGCATTGATATAATTTTCACATTTTTTTATAAATATCTCAACAACCTAGTAATGCAGACAGAACTCCTTAGCCTCATATGAAAGTTCTCAGCTAGATGAATAAAATGTTGCTGACAGCATGTGTATAATATGAGTGGTTGGTTGAGATATTGAAAGTTGCTTACAAAATATTAAAAATTTAATAGTTACTGCATTTACCGTGACTTATAAAATTCAGTTTAAGACCTAGAACCTAAAGAATACTAACATTATAAAAGTATTTTGTGTTGAAGAGTTTGCCATTAATACTTCTTTCATAACCCATATGGTTCCAGAGATATGATCATTTGTTTGAAATGGGAGGACAAAATTTGATTCTGTCAAGAAGCTTAGCCCAGTGGGAGTTACAGTGCAAACTTCGTGAGCTCCATTGGAGTGAATGAGTTAACAGGATGTAGTTTGCTTTAGTATAGTTC
Source organism: Protopterus annectens (assembly GCF_019279795.1). Taxonomy (NCBI): domain Eukaryota; kingdom Metazoa; phylum Chordata; order Ceratodontiformes; family Protopteridae; genus Protopterus; species Protopterus annectens. The sequence continues at coordinate 93,723,197 of NC_056735.1, read as the reverse complement.
ATAACTGTTACAGGCTTACTTGGGTTTTCTGGGTTGAACTGTATTTTGAGGAAGACTGCTTTGTGGTCTGAATTCACCAATGAGGATGTGACATGGGGTGGGGGTGGGATGGGTGAGTGGAGTTAGGGGGGTGTAACACTTTCCCATATTGGTGAATACTAGGTCTAATATATTTAATCCTCTGGATGGAGAGTGCACTATCTGGTCCATGGTGTTTGGGATGATTTAGTCCAGGAAATGGTGTGCATGTGAGTTAGAGGCAGTGTATGTTTCCTGGTCTATACAGGGGTAGTTAAACTCTCCCAGGAATATGATATTAGGTTGAATGGTGAGTGCCTCTAGTATGCATGCATAAGAGTTGTGAGCTTTGTGGGTCATAGAAGGCAACCTATAACTGGCCAGTGCATTTTAGGGAACCTTGTGTTTGGAGACTTGGATATGGAAGCACTCAATGGCATCATGCTGTTTAAACAACCTACAGTTGTATTTGCTGCTAACATAGATTGAAAAACATGTACTTTTAGCCCCATCTGTGGTGCTGTTGGTCTAAATGTGTAGAAGGGACTGTGGCCTTCCACTGCCAGAGTACTTTCCTGAAAAGTGAGGAGAACTTGTAGGATGTGGAGTTACTTGTTTAGGCTTCTAGTATTGAGCAGTAATACCTTAAGGCTGCTTTGATTTTTTTTTTTTTTTACTATGTCGTCCTGTACTTAAATGGTATTCATGAACAACAATAACCTTTACTCGACCTTCTATGCATGCCTGCCCATTAAAGTATTATATTTATTCATTTGCTTTTGTTTAACAAGAAAAACCAACTGGATGGGAACTCCTTTTCAGTGGAGACCCAGGCAGAAAAGTCATAGATCACAGGTACAGAAACAAGATGCAATGGAGAACAATTTACAATCATAACTTAAACAAACATGATGTAGTAACAATCCCCATGGTAACAGACGCAGAATATAGATGCACAATAACATTTTGCATTCTCAGACAATGACGTGATGTGGTAACATATAGAAATAGCATAATTGTAAACAGTGATATTAATAAGATCAGAATAAAGACTATAAGTATGCAGTACTATGATTTAAATACTAGCCAATGTGTGAGTAGGAGGTACCCAGCTTATAGCTTATTGTATTAACCATTATACTGGAAACCATACAATGTGGAATATGCATGCTTTCATTCTAGGTGTGGGGATACAGTACCTTTACCATCTTGTTATTTTATACCGGTAATAAAACAGTTGTTGATTTGTGAGCAAAGAATACTTGAAATTCCTTGAATATTCAGATGCTGTGTCTTTGTTCATCTTGGAGTAAAAATTGGCTCTGTTGTTTTTGAAGGAAGGAGAGACACTATTTTGAATACCAAAGTAAAACAGCGTACTCAAATATCCTTTCTTTTCAGTGGCAATGCTGTCACCCTTATACAGCACAAAAAACTTGTTTGGAGTGGAAATACAGAAAGTGTTACTGGAGAGTAATATCATTACAACTATATGTGGTCCACTATTGGTCCACTATTAATCCACTGTGCTTGCACCACTGTCTTAGACTGCAGCAGCTTCATTGGTACTCTTTCCTTCCACCTGGGCTCCATTGATTGTGTTTAGCAGTCTACTGTCTCCCTTCCTTAAGTTTATTTCCCCTTGCCTCATGGTGACAAACCTCTTTCAGTTCTGAGCCAGTATTTTACTTTTTCCTGAGCTGCATTCTTGCATTTTTAGGCTTAAATTTCTCATTGTTTTTGTGCTATTTGGGGAGGGTAGCCTATGGATTTAGCAATTTAAAATCTATAGAATCCTCCTTAACATTAGACAATTGGTTAAACAGTCAAGTGCTTTTTTAATGACGTATATCACTGTTATTATTATTCAGAATAACATGATATTGGACTGACAGTGGGTTATTAATTTAAATTTCAAACTTAAGATGCAAATAAAATTGTGAACATATTTGGTATTAGCTGAATGGAATAACCTTCTTATGCTGCAATGCCACTTTACTGATTGTTTTTTTTTTTGTGACGTTACCTTCCTGCTTGGCCTAAGCCACTCCATTCACCTTCGCTACACTTGTGCTTACTCCACTGCCCTACCCTACCCCCAATTCCCACACATCCACTCCAACATAGCCTAAACTTGTACATCCAAAGACACCAACCACCAATTAAATCAAGCATCTAAACAGCACTAAAGTCCTTTCTTAGTTATCAATTAACCTTTTACTACACACTCTCATATCATTACATTTTACATAAAAATACTTTCCAGCTTACTCTTTCCACTCTCCCCATCCCGGCCTTTAATAATGCCAAAATCATTATTGTTCTACTGAAGCTAAGCCCCCACAAATTCTATCCATAATGGGAATTTACATCTCTCTGTGGAAATAACATCAGCACTGCTGAAGAATTACTATCATGGGTCACCTCTTGTATCCCACAAGAAAAGATCATTTTTGGAGATTTCAGTATTAACAGGTTGTCTGTCAATTATGAATATTCTTAAAATGCCATCAATCTCTATGGCCATAGCCAAATAATTACCTCTCTCACTTGCTACAAAAACAACACCAACAAAGACTCAATAATTGATTGGATGCTCACCTCCTCCCCTAACAACACATTCTCCTATGGCTGTCTCTCTCTACAATAATTGATTGGATACTCACCTCCTCCCCTAACAACACATTCTCCTATGGCTCTCTCTCTCTCTACAATAATTTATTGGATACTCACCTCCTCCCCTAACAAAACATTCTCCTATGGCTGTCTCTCTCTACAATAATTGATTGGATACTCACCTGCTCCCCTAACAAAACATTCTCCTATGTCTGTCTCTCTCTAATGTTCTAAATGACCACCTTCTTAACTTAGTCATCAGAGCTGAAAACCACACCCCAAACCACAGCACCTTAATGAATTATGCAATCTCTCACACTTCCAAAAAGAAACATTTCTCTAGAACTTATAGCTTTGTAAATGGCAATATCTAAAGGATCTCCCCTTAGATGATGGTGTTATTGAATTCTCCAGAAAAACAATTTAGCTCCCCTCAGAACAAAATTTGTAGCAGCTATACCAGCAACTTGGCTGAGCAGAATCACAAAGCATCTAATACAACTCAGAGACAAGGCCTGAATTTCCTGGATCAAAAATAAAGCACAGAACACCCTACAATTATTTTGTCAACTCAACATAACACTAAATACCAAATCAAAATACATAAAAACATGTACTGTTCAATTGTACAATCCAAAAATATTCAAAATCCAAAGATATTGTAGTCAGTTATTAACAAAATTCTCAAACCAGGCGATGTCACCCAACCCAAACCCACAGTGCCCAACAACACAGAACACACTGCCACTTTCTTTAATATGCACTTCAATTACTATATCCTCATAGGTGCATTTATAAGTCTTATAACACACCAGTTTTTCAAAGTTGTCTCATTCAAGTTTTACTACTGAATTTCCTGGCTGCAAACACTCCAGTCAGTCACACAGAAGCAAGATAACCATTGAAACATTAAAACCACCCATATACTAATATATATTCTTTGTTTCTGAAATATGTATAAACCCAAGATTTATTTCTAGTTTCTTTACATAAGCACAGTGCGTTTCTGTCTATATATATAAGTTTCACCCAATGAAGATTAGTTGTTTAGCTACTAAGAAGTGAAGCTATTTATAATCACAACAAGAAGATTTGTTGTTTTGGTATAAAGAATGTGAAGCTGTTTTTATTCACAAAAGTGAAGGAATTTTGGTCACAACCAGATGTTTTACTACTGTTTGGCATTTAATTTACAAATATTTTTTACTACTACTGCTTGGTGTTTTAGCTTAGCTCGAATAGCTCAGAAAGCTATTGTTTCATATTTTTTCTAGTTGTTTTAACCTGAATAGCTGGACACTGTCCACTATCTGATGGTTTAAGGTAACTAAATTTTAGGTTGTTCACACTGCTTTATTTCTAAACACTATATAAAGAAGGAAACAAAACTGAACTTAGTAACTACAGCCCTACTGCTATCCTAGCCCACTTATCTAAATTTCTTGAAAAATGCATTCAATCCCAGCTCCCCAAACACATTACTAAAAATAACCTCCTCTCCTCCACTCAACATGGCTTCCACCCCCATCAAAGCACTACTACAACCTTCCTACATTTCACTAATACTGTAAATACCTAAAGGACTGAAGCAAGGCTAGTATCTGCCCTTTTTCTAGACCATTCCAAAGCCTTTGACACAGTCTCACACCACATCCTTCCATAAAAACTCTCAGATCTAGGGTTCGATGAAATCTCTATCACATGGTTTAACAGCAGTCTCGCTAACAGATCCCAGGGCATATAATGGAACAAACACTTCCTCACTTTCTTCTCAGTGTCCACAGGCAGCCCCAAGGGTTCATTTTTGCTCCCATCCTTTGCAACATCTTCATTAATAACTTCCCAGGTGTCTTCAAATCAGCACCAATAATCAGTACACTGATGATCCCACCCTCATATGTAGCACCCAAAAACCATAACAGCATGCAACAAATCACTCAAGTATCCTCCTCCACTGAAATTCAACTAACTGACTCACAGCTTTTTCTTAACCCCAGAAATATTCAACTTATTCTCTTTATCCCAAGAAACCTCTCATCCCAGAGACCCTTCTTTGAAATTCCCTCAGGAAAAAACACTAAAATTGAAATTGTCCCACACACTAAGCTTAAAATTTGACTGCCACATTGAACATACAGTAAAGAAAACTCACCAGAAACTGGGCTTTCTATACAGTCAGTGATCTCATTATACCCTGCTATTTATTACCCTGCTGTTTACAACACTTACTACGTTATTATGCAGCCTCTGTTTCCACCAACTGACAAGTCTCTCAGCTTTCAAAGCTCAAGCAATGCTATAACAAAGTAGCAAGGTTTGCAGTAAATCACCCACAAAATTCCCACCAATGCCTAGCACTCAAAGACCTAAACTGTCTCAAACGATCCCACTTATTACCTTACACCCAACTTGCTACGTCTGATAACCTCATCTATAAATCTACAAAATGTCCATCTCTAATATTAACCCAGCCATGAATCCACCATGAAACTGTCACCAACAAGGGCAAAGGCAACCACGGACTAAGTAAACTTCCAAAGCCAAAGTAAAATGTAAAGCCAAATGTTTATTGCTTTTAATCCAGCTGTACCCCCCCCCCCCCCACTCAACCCAAACACTGCTCCTCCACATCACTAAATCCAGAAATACAGCTGGTAACAGTCTGTTCCCAAACTATGTCATCAAAGCATGGAACACCATACACATCTCTCTAAAAATAAAACATCTCAAACACTTTAAATAGAACCTAAAGTCATAGCTGCAGAATCTTTTGCTCTGTCCCTGCACTAACCCATGGATAAGTACCTCGTAATTAAGCTGTAACTAAGCTGTAACTCCATACTTCTACCTACAGTAGCATAGCTAGGGCAGGAGGAAAGCAGCAACTGCCTGTGTTCAAAGTATTTGAGCGTGTGATCAGATTGCTCATCAAATCCATCTATCATTTCAATCACTCTTTAGCGCAATACAATCTTTTAAAGGCTGGTATTGCATTTGCAGTCAAACCTGAGAACTGCTGCTCTCCAAAGTCTAGTCTAAATTGTAGCAAACTGCTTGATACAGTTTAAAAGTAAAAAAAAAATCTTGATTTGCAGTTGAACCTGAGTGCTGTAGCACTCTGTGTAGGGTATGAACTGTAGCAACTGCTTGCTAAATTTGTTGTAAGCAGTTTGCTAAAGTTTAAAGAGAGAGAGATAGATAGATAGATAGATAGATAGATAGATAGATAGATAGATAGATAGATAGATAGATAGATAGATAGATAGATAGATAGATAGATAGATAGAAAGATAGATGGATGGATGGATGGATGGATGGATGGATGGATGGATGGATGGATGGATGGATGGATGGATGGATGGATGGATAGATAGATAGACAGACAGATAGACAGACAGATAGACAGACAGATAGGTATTTTTTAAGTTAAAATTAGAGTGCCCTAGCACTCTGTGCAGGTTATAAACTGCAGCAACTATATCTTTCATTTGCAAGGAGCAGTTTGCTACAGTTAAAAGATAAATATATTTGTTTCTTTTTGTTTTAAAATAAAACCTGCATGCTGTAGTGCTACCTGAAGGGTATAAACTCTTCTTTTTTTCAATTTTTTTTTTTACAAAAATATGAGGAAGAAGGGTTGGAGGCAGGCAACAGAAACAGAACCTGAATGACTGAGGCAGGATGGGGGGAGGGTGTGCATCATGTATCTGCTCACCTGGTTGATGTGCCGATAGAAGGAATGGACGTTTTTTTTTTTACTTTCACAATACACTACAGCTGCGGACTTAAACATCTCTGTTGTCCTTCATTTGGGGAGGATAAATGCTTCAACCTACAAAGGCAATACACAGAACTAGTTTAATTAGCATTGTAGATGGACTACTGCTTCCATATTGATCATGAAACTTTGTATGCTACCAGTTTCAACTCTTATTTGCGGCTACCATGTAAATGCTATAAAAAGTATTGTTCTCTTATTCAGGGGAGGACTATGTCACTTCCTTTTTTGTAGGTGAAGAAGGTTTGTTAAAGCCACTTTCTGGTAAATTTCTTGTTGCTTTTATTCTATGTTAAATAAAATATCCATGATTGGAATCACTGGAGCTGTGCCTGAAATGTTGTGACATCAGTGTGCTACCCATGTAAAGAAACTTTTATTGTATTGTATGTTTGGTCTGCAGGAGAAGATGAAAGCAGAATTCCTGAATAATCTTCCTAACACACTTGAGCGATACTCTAAGTTTCTAGGGAACCGGAAATGGTTTGCTGGTGATAAGGTATGCTGTTTTATTTCTGTGAGTCAAAGGAAAATATTAATATGAACTCTGAGTAAAGATACAAATATATGCAATAATGTATTTCTGCATTAATGATAAAATAACCAAAACTGAACAACAAAACCACTGTTTTTAAAATGTCCACAAATAAGTAATTCTTGATCACATCCTATGGCATAAACTAAATTAATAACACACATTGCTTTCTCAAATTCTTCCAAAAAAAAATCTTACATGTGCCTTGTGGACCTGAACTCCTGCCAAAAAGAATGCAGATATGTATTTTTGCTGACAAAAATTCACATCTTTAATTTGGTGTACATAAATTTATATAGTTCCACATTTAGTTTTAAAACAGATTTATTTTCCCTAGCCATTATTGTATCTAGACAACATATGTATATATATATATATATATATATATATATATATATATATATATATATATATATATATATATATGTGTGTGTGTGTGTGTGTGTGTGTGTGTGTGTGTGTGTGTGTGTGTGTGTGTGTATTTTTTTATTTTCTTGTTTTACCTGAAACCAGTTAAACACTTTCATACCAGAATGCTCTGGATTAAGATAAGTGCTAACATAAGGATCTGCATAGATGGATTTGTTTGTTTAGTTATGTAATGTATCCATATATGTATTCTTTTCCATTGGATGCCCAGACTAACCCAACTGAGCCCAGAGAGCCTTTTCAGTGGATGCCCAGACTAACCCAACTGAGCCCAGAGAGCCTTTTCAGTGGATGCCCAGAGAAGAAGCTGCAGCATTTAAAGTCAAAAAGTAGTTTAGAATAAACAGCACACATATGAGTTTTCTATTAATAAAAGATAGTACGTGGTGCAATATGTAACAAAGGTGCATACACTGTTTGGTAACAGATACATATTGCTCACTATACTAGTATGTATAATGGAGATTCATTTATACATATTTAACTAACATATGATATGTATCTGTATTATATATTCTCATTTGTGAAAGTTTACTCCCTGTTAAACTATGCAGTGGTAATGCTGTAACTAGGTGATGACATGCTAGTCTATCAGGGTGAGTAGCAGAGCTTAGGTTAAAATAAGTTTACTGCTACAACTACTGTAAGTACTTAATGCAATGTAGGAGCTTGCATATGAGACAGCTGCTTACAAAGTAGGGTTTGTTATTGGGTCATCTGTTATAGAACTTATGATAATGTTCAACATTTGTTACAAGAGCAGCTCAGCTCCAAAAAGATGATAGATATATTTTTTTCTTTAGTTGAAATTAATTTGCACTGGGCTCTGATCGATGACCACATGGAATGCAGTTCTGTAATTTAACTGCAACTATGGTGTACAGTCTTCTTCTTCTTCTTCTTTCGGCTGCTCCCATTAGGGGTTGCCACAGCGGATCACCTGCTTCCATTTCTTCCTGTCCTCTGCATCTTGCTCTGTCACACCAACCACCTGCATGTCCTCTCTCACCACATCCATAAACCTTATCTTAGGCCTTCCTCTTTTCCTGTTACCTGGCAGCTTTATCCTTAGCATCTTTTTCCCAATATACTCAGCATCCCTCCTCAGCACATGTCCAAACCAACGTAATCTTGCCTCTCTGGTTTTGTCTCCAAACCTTCCAACCTGGGCTGACCCTCTAATATACTTATTCTTAATCCTGTCCACCCTCGTCACACCCAGTGCAAATCTTAACATCTTCAACTCTGCCACGTCAAGCTCTGACTCCTGTCTTTTTGTCAATGCCACTGTCTCCAACCCATATAACATAGCTGGTCTCACTACCCTCTTGTAGACCTTCCCTTTCACTCTTACTGGTCCTCGTCTGTCTCAAATAACTTCTGACACTCTTCTCCACCTACTCCATCCTGCCTGTACACTCTTCTTCACCTCTCTTCCACACTCACCGTTACTCTGAACTGTTGATCCCAATTACTTAAACTCATTAACCTTCGCCACCTCTACTCCCTGCATCCTCACCAATCCTCTGTCCCCCCCTCTCATTCACACACATATATTCTGTCTTAGTCCTGCTGACCTTCAGTCCTCTTCTCTCTAGAGCATATCTCTACCTCTCCAGGGTCTCCTCCACCTGTTCCCAACTCTCACTACAGATCACAATGTCATCTGCAAACATGATAGTCCACGGGGACTCCTGTCTGATCTCGTCTGTCAACCTGTCCATCACCATTGCAAATAAGAAAGGGCTCAGAGCTGATCCTTGATGTAATCCCACCTCCACCTTAAACGCATCCATCACTCCCACTGCAGACCTCACCGCTGTCACACTACCCTCGTACATATCCTGTACCACTCTTACATACTTCTCTGACACTCCTGACTTCCTCATACAATACCACAACTCCTCTCTAGGCACCCTGCAATATGTTTTCTCTAAATCCACAAAGACACAATGCAACTCCTTCTGACCTTCTCTGTACTTCTCCATCAACACTCTCAGAGCAAACATCCCATCTGTAGTGCTTTTTCCTGGCATGAAACCATACTGCTGATCACTAATCATCACCTCCCTTCTTAACCTTGCTTCCACCACTCTTTCCCATAACTTCATGCTATAGTACATCTGCATAATAATAATGTTGGACTTAACTGTGATTACTTTTACATTAGGGGATCATAAAGAGCTGTTGGGCATATATTTTTAGCAATTGTTTTTACGCCAGATATTTGGTTTCTATATAATACTGAGAGTTATTTTTAATTGGAGAGCATTTTAATAAATTTTGCAACTCCAGTTCAGATTTGTTTAAATACAAAGCAATTGTGAGTTTTATTTGAGTAGTTTGCAGCAAATGTAGCAATTTTGTTATATGTCATTTCTAGATTGTTTTAAGTTATATTTCTGTAGATTCATAACTATGGAAGATGCGTATAACAGGTTCGGGACCAGGAAGGGTTTTAACAGTTATCTTTGACTGCCCTTTCTGGATATTTTTATGTCCAGTTTTCTATCCAATGTAATGATCAGACATCAGGGTTTGATCTATAATTAACCACAGCTATTTAGTATAAGGTAAGTTTTTAATTGTGATGTTTTGTAGTGGTATTATTTTGTAAGACCTTTGAAATATAAAGAACTGGTCTGGATTTATTTGGATTCAAAAGTAGTTGTTCATAGGTATGTACTAGGCTAACAACCACCAGGACCTTCTTAAGCCTAGCCATACTTCCCAACCCAGCTGTGTCCCTATATATCATGGCCATTTATTAAGAGTGGGTATGTTAGTTAGGAAGTTTCTAAGGTTATGAGTTGGGTGGTATGTTATTATGGGTCTACTTTGATTTAAGGAAAACTCATTTCACTGAATTTCAATTCACCCTCAAAATAATCGCTGAAAGGTCAAATCTCTGGAAACTCATTTCACTGAATCATATTTCACTGACTGTAAGTACTGTTGGGCAAATAAAATGTATATGCGCTTTTCCCCACTGTAGTTTGATCCTGGAGTTAGTATATATAGTTAGGGGAGGTGGGGCACGTATCCCCCACCTACTTAGCTTTTATATTTATGAATGTCATTTCACTGAAAGCTAAAAATATAAAACCAAAAGTAGTGCCCCCCACACCCCCCTAACTATATATACTAACTCCAGGATCACACTACAGTGGGGAAAAGGGCATACATGTTTTATTTGCCAAACAGTACTTACATTCAGTGAAATGTGATTCAGTTAAATGAGTTTTCAGTGAATCAAAGTAGACCCGTTATTAGTGCCCAAGCTAACATACCCCCCCCCCCCACAAACACATAACCTGATTGTCTGATAGACTGCATCTGTCTATCAGAGACTTTGGAGGAAGACCAGGGGAGAATTTCTGATTTCCCATCCATTGATCAAGGTTAGACCTGAATAGAGTTAGGGATGGACTCTGCTTCACATGGATGGTGAGCCCGTTTCTGGAGCTTGGGCATCCCCTGAGACACATACCTTTCATCCTGTTTTCAATGATGTGTAGTGACTTCTGGGTTGTTGTTTTAAGTTTATTGATAGTTTTGGATGAGCACATAACGATTGCATCATTGGCATGTTGATCAACAACAACATCTGAAACTATTTTGTATACATCATCAATAAATATGTTGAACAATATGGGTCCTATAATTACTACTAATTATATTTACTTTTATTGAGTGTGGTGGTCCCACTAATCAAAGACAGCAGACCCAGGGGATGTTATACAGACTATGGAGAAATGTGTTCTTTTTCTAGTAACTGCCATGGGAATTTTAACATCCACCTAAGGTACTGGCACCTTAAGCTGGAGGAACAATGATTAAATGCATTTTCTGAATGGCAGCACCTAAACAGTGAGCCATTCTCCAAAGTGGCACAATATACACACCTGGGGCTGGATGACAATCCAGATCCTTCTAAAAGACAAGTGTGTAAATGAACATTGGAACTATCTCTGTTTTCTCCATGCCATGTGTTACATATATTTAATAACTACAGGGTTATGCTATCACTAACAAAAGCAGTGTACCTGTAAACTGCAGTATTTACAGGTGTGACACTCTGCTATGCTCTGCAGAGCAGAGTGTCACACTCTGCTATGCTCTGCACTACTTATATGTAATAACTCAGGGGTTATGCTGTCACTAACAAAAGCAGTGCACCTGTAAGCTGCAGTATTTACAGGTGTGACATTTTGCTATGCTCTGCACTACTTATATGTAATAACTCAGGGGTTATGCTGTCACTAACAAAAGCAGTGCACCTGTAAGCTGCAGTATTTACAGGTGTGACATTTTGCTATGCTCTGCACTACTTATATGTAATAACTCAGGGGTTATGCTGTCACTAACAAAAGCAGTGCACCTGTAAGCTGCAGTAATTTCAGTATGACATTCTGGATTCCGTCACAGCCGCACTCAGCTTCTCATGCTATACAAACACAGTTTTAGGCAACTGATGGAACCTTCCATTCACCTTTATAGCTGGTCAGGGAATGCAAACTAATTGGTCAGTCTTTAGTTTGCTTTCATTCAAATAGTTTCTGAAATATTATCAATTTTCAAAAGATCTGCTGAGTACAGTACATAAAATATCCCAAAATATCAGAGATCGCAGATCTCTAGTATTTATGTCAGTCAACCAAATATTAATTCTGTTGATTTCTGGCTGCAATGTTCTCCGGAATGTTACTGAAATGTTTGGCAAAAATGTTATTTGGTTTCACCTGCATCAGACTCCTTTTTTTTCAGGCAAATGTTCTGCAGCCGGTATGAATAACTCTTGGCATATGGCCTTGCTTTTTTTCAGCAGTATGCATTTACCAGCAGTACTGCTGCTTCATTTTGAAACATTTACATCTTTTTTTAATCATAAATACACTCAGACACTGAACAAAATCTTAACCTAAATAGAGCTAATAAAGATTACTCTTTTACCTTTCTAGGTATTGCTGCTTTGGTGAAATGTTTATTCCTACACAATAGACCTCTCTTCAAGAAGTATCTCTTAAAAAATGCCCTCGTCTACACCAAAATACCTAACACATACAAATGTCCTCATAAATTTAAGGGCAACTTTGACGACTGGTAAACTGTCTGATCAAATTATATATACTCACCTTAACCTGTACTGTACTTATATACTTAGATGTCCTTATTCACTTATTATGGAGCCCTTTATTTCTTGTCATACAAGGTAGTATGTATAATCCATGTTTCTCTAACTATATCTTTCTATCATTTTAAATCACCCATGAAAGCATTTATGTGTTAAAAATAATTACAATTTTCCTTTATTCACATCTTACTTTGCTTTGATATTCTATGGGCTTGTTTGATTTTTTTATACTATTAATTATTGTGTTGGCTAAATGCAAGTAGTTTTGTGTGTATATAGATGTGTTTAATAAAATTGATTTTTGCCAAAAAAATATATATAATCCCATCCAAATAAGTTACCCTCTGAGAGACAGTGTTTCTGTGGCCCTACAAGGATTAGAACAGTGGCCTGCTTTATCAGGTCCTTTACGGGTGTCCTACCCTGTGGATGCTGCAACATCAATGTCTCCATCACACAATGCTGCTCTCCTTCCAAAGTCAGTGAGCATATCTTTCATCCCTCCAGGGGTGCAGGGGCTCCTAATTCTGAAAATGGTAATATCTTTTAATCCTTCTTTTATTTATTGCCAATAATTGTCATTTGCTAAAATAATACGTGGGCTGATGCATGGATGCTTACAGACACTATCTGGGACAGAAGGACAAGGGCAAATGAAACAAACAAACAAATGAACAAACAAATATGTGTCACAACCGTGAGGCAGACAACTTACAACTGAGTGACCCTGCTGCTCGTCTGGATACTACTGGTCTTTTATCACTAGTCCAGTCAAACACAAATCTCGTCCTTGAATTTTGCGGGTTATCAGCACAAGCTATGTGGGGGGTGTCATCACTTCTTTGATATCTACATACATGCCAAGCAGATTTTCCAGTCTCATTCATAATACAAATAACCAGGACCATCTACTTTTCTGACCATTTCTTAACTTTGTATATGTCTTCTCCAAGTATCCTCTCTTGCATTAACTGTGTACCCTTGGCATCTGACCCTTGAAATAAATTGGCTCATTTGCCATTTTCCAGTTTTCTAGTCTCTGGTCAACACTTGCTGTTCTCTGGTAATACTTCTGAAGGCATCCTTTCCATGTATAACATTGTGTCTTAGCAAATAGCAGACAATTCTTCTAAATGCAACCTAACCTAATTCTGCATTTGGCATCTTGGCCAGAAATTCAGGTGGATTTGGACAGATGACAGGGTTGTTGAGGGACAGATTTCCTTCCTTCCATTGGATGCAGTGGCCTCAGAGTTGATTATAATATGCAGTTAAAGCATAGTGATTATAACCTCCTGCATGGGGGGTGTGATAGAACAAATAATTTCCTACCCCCATCTGAGAAAAAACTGCCCAAATTATTAGCTGTTTTGTCCTGTTTGGAAAGTTACTTTAGACTGAATGACCTAGATTACCTCTGAATATGTGGTTTAATGAAATTTAATCTGCAATGTGATTTTCAGGAACAACATTACTGGGGTTGTACAGGTGGTTTTATCTTTAGCATTATAGTAACTGAGCAAACATTATATATTTTGTAATGCAGAGACTATAATCATTTGATTAATTTATTTAGCGGTTTTGAAAAACCTTTCCATATAGTTTCCATCTACCTCATATTTCCTTGGCTAGGTGACTACATACAGACATAAATACCAGGATTCATAGAGATTAAATACATGCACTAGTGAGGCTTCTGTCTGTTACTTATGATATACTGGAGTATAAAGTGGGTATGAATATGCAAACAGTGACAATGTGCATGTCTAAGCAGCTGAAATTAGAACAGGGCTAAAAAAGCCACAAGCCAACCACAGTGGAGTGCAGGAAGCAGTAAACTGTGGAGGAAGAGATGCATATTGCAAACACCTGCCACCTAGACAAAGGAGGAAAGAGAACTAAAGGGCAGTAGAAAATGGAGAAATACAGAAAGCAGAGGTACACACAAAGGAACACCAAACAGAGGTACACACAAAGGAACACCAAACAGAGGTACACACAGAGGAACACCAAACAGAGGTACACACAAAGGAACACCAAACAGAGGTACACACAGAGGAACACCAAACAGACGTACACACAAAGGAACACCAAACAGAGGTACACACAGAGGAACACCAAACATAGGTACACACAAAGGAACACCAAACAGAGGTACACACAAAGGAACACCAAACAGAGGTACACACAGAGGAACACCAAACAGAGGTACACACAAAGGAACACCAAACAGAGGTACACACAGAGGAACACCAAACAGAGGTACACACAAAGGAACACCAAACAGAGGTACACACAGAGGAACACCAAACAGAGGTACACACAGAGGAACACCAAACAGAGGTACACACAAAGGAACACCAAACAGAGGTACACACCGAGGAACACCAAACAGAGGTACACACAAAGGAACACCAAACAGAGGTACACACAGAGGAACACCAAACAGAGGTACACACAAAGGAACACCAAACAGAGGTACACACAAAGGAATACCAAACAGAGGTGCACACAAAGGAACACCAAACAGAGGTACACACAGAGGAACACCAAACAGAGGTACACACAAAGGAACACCAAACAGAGGTACACACAGAGGAACACCAAACAGAGGTACACACAGAGGAACACCAAACAGAGGTACACACAAAGGAACACCAAGCAGAGGTACACACAGAGGAATACCAAACAGAGGTACACACAAAGGAATACCAAACAGAGGTACACACAAAGGAACACCAAACAGAGGTACACACAGAGGAACACCAAACAGAGGTACACACAAAGGAACACCAAACAGAGGTACACACAAAGGAATACCAAACAGAGGTACACACAAAGGAACACCAAAACAGAGGTACACACAGAGGAACACCAAACAGAGGTACACACAAAGGAACACCAAACAGAGGTACACACAAAGGAATACCAAACAGAGGTACACACAAAGGAACACCAAACAGAGGTACACATAAAAGCAACAGCAAATACAGGTATACACAAAAGCAACAGCAAACAGAAGTACACCACAAAAGCAACAGCAAACACAGGCACACACAAAAGCTACAGCAAACACAGGCTCACACAAAATCTACAGCAAACACAGGCTCACATAAAAACAACAGCAAACAGAGGCACACACAAAAGCAAAGCATGCAGTGTAGCACCGAAAGGGTTAATATGGCCTGCATGCTCTTTTATTTTAAAACTGGGCATATTTTCAGCAATTTTACAATGCAGATTTTCTTCTCACACTGAAACTAATATTCAAACACTATTCATGCACCAGTTTTGAAATTACTGTCACTTTGTCTCTGTATGCACTTTCTTAAAATGTATACAATTGCTTTGAAATATGTTTTGCCCTTTTTTACTTTAAGTAGCAACCAATCATTTAAATGCTTTTCTGATTGTAATTTCATAGGATTAGCCTAAAACTGGTCCACTGAGATCAGTGCACTAGCCCAATAAACAAACTTAAATAAATAAAAACTTTGTATTCTATTAGTATGAGAAAAACATTTTTTTCACTTTATAGTTTATTCATTATAAAGCAGATGCAATGTACCACAGCAATGCATACAAATTACTATTGAGTAATACATTAAAAATGCTTTGTTTTATTTCAGGAATTCACTATATTCAAGTTCACCCTGTTCACGTACTTCAACATTAAGCCATTAA
This sequence comes from Protopterus annectens, assembly GCF_019279795.1. NCBI lineage: Eukaryota > Metazoa > Chordata > Ceratodontiformes > Protopteridae > Protopterus > Protopterus annectens. The sequence continues at coordinate 93,707,003 of NC_056735.1, read as the reverse complement.
GATACCCCTTTATGAAAACATAATTATTACTGTGTATTGCCATTGAGTTGTTTGCAGCTTTCAGTGCATAAATTGCTTAATACTATTGTTCCCCTTCATTGCTTATTACATGTAAGTCACTGTATATTGATTAATAACTCCCATTAGGGGTATATTCTTATGTACATAAACTCATGGTATATCGATCATTTAGTAATCATTACACATTTCTAAAAGTTACTATATATTATTTGGTAGTCACTCTGTCTACTTACTAAAGTCAGTTGTTTGTGTCTAGAATCACACTTTAACATTTTATGAATTTATATTATATAAATGTGCCCAAATGTCTTCCTATTTGTTATAAAATGTTTCAACACTTTTTATTGGTATTGGGCTCTTACAACCTCCTCGACTGCCACCTTGGAACAATGCAATGCTTTCTTGTTTTTTTTATTACCTGCCTCCACTCAATCTCATTTTTGCCTTTTGACTAATTTCTGGTGCTTTTTGAATATTGAAATTTCACGTAAGATGCCCTTGTTGCCTCTTAGTGTGCATTTTCCCTAAATGTATATTTGCTATGGAACATTGTTCAGTTCACAGACAGCAGAGATGCTGTTTAGTGCTTCTTTAGTCATAGACTTCCGTTCCTTGGGTGGTGCCCCTATTTGGCATACCCATCTAAATACTGACCACAGATTAAATGCTTGTATGCAGTACAGTACAATACCTTTAAACTAACTTCTTCCTAGCTAATAGGAGTTCATTGGGTCTTTCCTCAAAGCTAGAGTGTTAGTTCAGTCTTAGTGTGTCTATTGTAGCTATAGAAAGATAGTTTTTAAAGCCATGTTTTGCAGTGATATATGCATTTGAAGTGCCCTAAAATTTTGATACTTAGAACACAATGTATTCTGTGCCAATCAGAAACAAGGTGACATAAATGAATTTACAGGACAGTGGTAGCTACAGAGTATACATTTTTTATTCAGGATACATTTTATAGGTGTTTGCATTGGCTGCTTCATACATACACTGTGACAATGTTGTATTTGTTACTAAGAACATACACTGTGACAATGTATTTGTTACTTAGTACAAACACTGTGATAATGTTATATTTGTTACTTAGTACATACATTGTGGCGATGTTGTATTTGTTACTTAGTATATACATTGTGACGATATAGTATTTGTTATTTACTACATAAACTGTGCGTTGTCTAGCTGCAAATGGGGATGTTGCTTTTCATATCATTATATTTTGTCTCTCGTAGCTCACATTTGCTGATTTCCTTATGTATGAGATATTGGACCAGCATCGTTTGTTTGAACCTACATGTGTTGAAAGTTTCACAAACCTTAAGGATTTTCTTGGTCGATTTGAGGTAAGAAGTTAAATAAATGCTGTTTTCATGCCATGTGCCTGCTGCTTTGAATAAAGTAGGGCATGCTTCTAGGAAAATAAGATGGTGTTAGTGGAATTGATCTTATGTCACACTAAGTGTGTGTGGTGTGTGTGTGTGTGTGTGTATGGGTGTGTGTGTGTGTGTGTGTGTGTGTGTGTGTGTGTGTGTGTGTGTGTGTGTGTGTGTGTGTGTAGGTCTTTACATTTGTGAGTCTGTATGTGTCTGTGTGTGTGTTCAAGTAAGCCTTTGTATGTTTATATATTTGTGCATATGTATGTGTGTGTTTGCGTGCGTGCATACGCATGGGATTGTGTGCCTTCTTTGTGTATCTATGTACGTGTATGTTTGTATGTATATGTATATATACTTATATATTTATTTATATATATATATATATATATATATATATATATCGAGAGAGAGAGAAAGAGACACACACACACACACACACACACACACACACACACACACACACAAACACACACAAAATATGTATATATATATATATATATATATATATATATATATATATATATATATATATAGATATGGATTCACTTCATAATCTCGAAATACTGAAATATCGAATTTCAGTATCTCGAGACAATGAAACCGAATCCACAAAACACTGAAACAACAAAACCCCGAACCCAAAACTACGAAATTCAAAACACCGAACAAACTGCACACACTACACCATGCATACACCACAACACCCACATCACAACATAAACAAACAAAACTACACACACATACACAATTCATACACACATGAACCCTGCACCCACCATGGGGGGCTGTGCCCCCACACACCCCTACTTATATATACTAACTCAGAGACTATGGCTCAGACCATCCCTGACTAAGGCTCAGAACAGCCCTGACTAATGCCCAGACCATCCCCCTAAGGCCCAGACCACCCCCCCTGACTAAGTCCCAGGCCATCCCCTGACTAGGGCCCAGGCCACTTCTGACTAAGGCCATACCACCCCCTGACTAATACCCAGATCATCCCCTGAATAAGGCTCAGAACAGCCCTAAGGCCCAGAAAATCCCCATGGCCCAGACCACCCCTTGACTAAGGCCCATGCCCTCCCCTGACTAAGGCCCAGTTCACCCCTGACTAAGGCTCAAAACAGCCCTGACTAAGGCCCAGTCGATCCTCTAAGGCCCAGACCACCCCTTGACTAAGCCCCAGACCATACCCTGACTAAGCCAGTCCATCCTTTAAAGGCCAGACCACCCCTTGACTATGGCCCATACCCTCCCCTGACTAAGGCCCAGGTCACCCCTGACTAAGGCTCAGTACAGCCCTGACTAAGGCCCAGACCATCTACTAGGCTCAGAACAGCACTGACTAAGGCCCAGATGACCTACTAAGGCCAAGATCACTCCTTGCTAAGGCCCAGACCATCCCCTGCCTAAGGCCCAGGCCAGCCTTGACTAAGGCCATACCACCCTTAACTAAGGCCCAGACCATCCCCTGACTAAGGCTCAGAAAAACCCTGACTAAGGCCCAGATCATCCCCTAAGGCCCAGGCCACCCCTTGCCTAAGGCCCAGACCATCCACTGACTAAGGCCTAGGCCAGCCCTGATTAAGGCCATACCACCCCCTGACTAAGGCCCAGACCATCCCCTGACTAAGGCCCAGGCCAGCCCTGACTAAGGCCATACCACCCCCTGACTAAGGCTCAGACCATTCCTTACTAAGGCTCAGAACAGCCCTGAATAATACCCAGACCATCCCCTAAGGCCCAGACCACCCACTGACTAAGGCCCAGATGATCCCCTGATTAAGACCCAGGCCAGCCCTGACTCAGACCATTCCAACCCCTGACTAAGGCTCAGACCATCCCTGACTAAGGCTCAGAACGGCCCTGACTAATGCCCAGACCATCTCCTAAGGCCCAGACCACCCTTTAACTAAGGCTTAGACCCTCCCTTAACTAAGGCCCAAGTCATCCCTGACTAAGGCTCAGAACAGCCCTGACTAAGGTCCAGACAATCTACTAGGCTCAGAACAGCCCTGACTAAGGTCCAGACAATCTACTAGGCTAAGAGCAGCTCTGACTAAGGCCCAGACTATCTACTAAGGCCCAGACCACCCCTTGATTAAGGCCAAGACCACCCCCTAACTAAGGCCCAGATGATACCCTGACTAAGGCCCAGGCCAGCCATGACTAAGGCCATACCACACCTGCCTAAGACTCAGACCATCCCTGACTAAGGCAGAGAGCAGCCTTGACTAATGCCCAGACCATCCCCCTAAGGCCCAGACCACCCCCCTGACTAAGTCCCAGGCAATCCCCTGACTAAGGCCCAGGCCACTCCTGACTAAGGCCATACCACCCTCTGACTAAGACTCAGACCGTCCCCTGACTAAGGCCCAGGTCATCCCTGACTAAGACTCAGAACAGCCCTGAATAAGGCTCAGACCATCTACTAAGGCCCAGATCACCCATTGAATAAGGCCCAGACCCTCCCCTGACTAAGGCCCAGGTCATCCCTGACTAAAACTCAGAACAGCCCTGACTAAGGCCCAGACCATCTACTAAGGCCCAGAACACTCCTTGACTAAGGCCCAGATGATCCCCTAACTAAGGCCCAGGCCACCCCTGACTAAGACCATACAACCCCCAACTAAGGCCAGATCATCCCCTGACTAAGGCCCAGACCATCACCTAAGTCCCAGATCACCCCCTGAGTAAGGTCCAGATCACCCCCTAATTAAGGCCCAGACCAACCTTGACTAAGGTCCAGAAAACCCCCCGACTAAGGCCTAGACCACATCCTAAGGCTCAGAACAGCCCTGACTAAGGCTCAGAACAGCCCTGACTATGGCCCAGACAATCCCCTAAGGCCCAGACTACCCTGTGAAAAAGGCACAAACTATCTCCTGACTAACGCCCAGACCATCCCCTGACTAAGGCTCAGAATAGCCCTAACTAAGGCCCAGGCCATCCCCTAAGACCCAGACCACCCCCAGACTAAGGCCCAGACCATCCACTGACTGAGGCCCAGGCCAGCCTTGACTAAGGCCATACTACCACCCCCTGACTAAAGCCCAGACCATCCCCTGACTAAGGCTCAGAAAAACCCTGACTAAGGCCCAGACCATCCCCTAACACCCAGACCACCCCCTGACTAAGGCCCAGACCATCCACTGACTAAGGCTTAGGCCAGCCCTGACTAAGGCCATACCACCTCCTGACTAAGGCCCAGACCATCTCCTGACTTAGTCCCAGACCATCCCCTGACTAAGGCTCAGAACAACCCTGACTAAGGACCAGACCATCCCCTAAGGCCCAGACCACCCCCTGACTAAGGCCCAGATCATCCACTGACTAAGGCCCAGGCCATCCCTGACTAAGGCCATACCACCCCTGATTAAGGCTCAGACCATTCCTGACTAAGGCTCAGAACAGCCCTGAATTGTGCCCAGACCATCCCCTAAGGCCCAGACCACCCCCTGACTAAGGCCCAGATCATCCACTGACTAAGGCCCAGGCCAGCCCTGACTAAGGCCATACCACCCCCTGACTAAGGCTCAGACCATTCCTGACTAAGGCTCAAAACAGCCCTGAATAATGCCCAGACCATCCCCTAAGGCCCAGACCACCCCCTGACTAAGGCCTAGATGATCCCCTGACTAAGTCCCAGGCCAGCCCTGACTAAGACCATACCATCCCCTGACTAAGGCTCAGACCATCACTGACTAAGGCTCAGAACAGCCCTGACTAATGCCCAGACCATCTCCTAAGGTCCAGACCACCCTTTTACTAAGGCTCAGACCCTCCCTTGATGAAGGCCCAAGTCACCCCTGACTAAGGGTCAGAACAGCCCTGACTAAGGTCCTGACAATCTACTAGGCTCAGAACAGCTCTGACTAAGGCCCAGACCATCTACTAAGGCCCAGACCACCCCCTTGACTAAGGCCCAGACCACCCCCTGACTAAGGCCCAGATGATCCCCTGACTAAGGCCCAGGCCAACCCTGACTAAGGCCATACCATCCCCTGACTACGGCTCAGACCATCCCTGACTAAGGCTCAGAACAGCCCTGACTAATGCCCAGACCACCCCCCATGACTAAGTCCCAGACCATCCCCGGACTAGGGCCCAGGCCACTTCTGACTAAGGCCATACCACCCCCTAAGACCCAGATCATCCCCTGACTAAGGCTCAGAACAGCCCTGACTAAGGCCCAGACCATCCCCATGGCCCAGACCACCCCTTGACTAAGGCCCATGCCCTCCTCTGACTAAGGCCCAGTTCACCCCTGACTAAGGCTCAGAACAGCCCTGACTAAGGCCCAGTCCATCCTCTAAGGCCCAGACCATGCCTTGACTAAGCCCCAGACCATACCCTGACTAAGCCAGTCCATCCTTAAAGCCCAGACCACCCCTTGACTAAGGCCCATACCCTCGCCTGACTAAGGCTCAGGTCACCCCTGACTAAGGCTCAGTACAGCCCTGACTAAGGCCCAGACCATCTACTAGGCTCAGAACAGCTCTGACTAAGGCCCAGACGACCTACTAAGGCCAAGACCACCCCTTGACTAAGGCCCAGACCATCCCCTGCCTAAGACCCAGGCCAGCCTTGACTAAGGCCATACCACTCCCTGACTAAGGCCCAGACCATCCCCTAAGGCCTAGACTACCCGTTGACTAAGGCCCAGACCATCCACTGACTAAGGCCTAGGCCAGCCCTGACTAAGGCCATACCACCCCCTGACTAAGGCCCAGACCATCCCCTGACTAAGGCCCAGACCATCCCCTGACTAAGGCTCAGAACAACCCTGACTAAGGCCCAGACCATCCCCTAAGGCCCAGACCACCCCCTGACTAAGGCCCAGATCATCCATTGACTAAGGCCCAGGCCAGCCCTGACTAAGGCCATACCACCCCCTGACTAAGGCTCAGACCATTCCTGACTAAGGCTCAGAACAGCCCTGAATAATGCCCAGACCATCCCCAAGGCCAAGACCACCCCCTGACTAAGGCCCAGATGATCCCCTGACTAAGACCCAGGCCAGCCCTGACTAAGACCATACCATCTCCTGACAAAGGCTCAGACTATCCCTGAGTAAAGCTCAGAGCAGCCCTGACTAATGCCCAGACCATCTCCTAAGGCCCAGACCACCCTTTTACTAAGGCTCAGACCCTCCCTTGACTAAGGCCCAAGTCATCCCTGACTAAGGCTCAGAAGAGCGCTGACTAAGGTCCAGACAATCTACTAGGCTCAGAACAGCTCTGACTAAGGTCCAGACCATCTACTAAGGCCCAGACCACCCCTTGACTAAGGCCCAGACCACCCCCTAACGATGGCCCAGATGATACCATGACTAAGGCGCAGGCCAGCCCTGACTAAGGCCATACCACCCCCCCCTGTCTAAGGCTCAGACCATCCCTGACTAAGGCACAGAGCAGCCCTGACTAATGCCCAGACCATCCGTCTAAGGCCCAGACCACACCCCCTGACTAAGTCCCAGACCATCCCCTGACTAAGGCCCAGGCCACTCCTGACTAAGGCCATAGCACCACCTGACTAAGACCCATACCGTCCCCTGACGAAGGCTCAGAACAGCCCTGACTAAGGCCCAGACTATCCCCATGGTCCAGAGCACCCCTTGACTAAGGCCCATGCCCTCCCCTGACTAAGGCCCAGGTCACCACTGACTAAGGCTCAGAAGAGCCCTGACTAAGGCCCAGACCACCCCTTGACTAAGCCCCAGACCATATTCTGACTAAGCCAGTCCATCCCTTAAAGCCCAGACCACCCCTTGACTAAGGCCCATACCCTCCCCTGACTAAGGCCCAGGTCACCCCTGACTAAGGCTCAGAACAGCCCTGACTAAGGCCCAGACCATCTACTAGGTTCAGAACAGCTCTGACTAAGGCCCAGACGACCTACTAAGGCCCAGACCACCCCTTGACTAAGGCCCAGACCATCCTCTGCCTAAGGACCAGACCCCCCTGACTAAGGCCATACCACCCCCCGACTAAGGCCAAAACCATCCCCTAATTAAGACACAGACCACCCCCTGACTAAGGTGCAGACCATCTCTTAAGGTCCAGACCATCGCCTATGTCCCAAACCATCCCCTGAGGAAGGTCCAGATCACCTCCTAATTAAGGCCCAGACCACCCTTGACTAAGGTCCAGACAACCCCCTGACTAAGGCCCAGAACACATCCACACTAAGGCTCAGAACAGCCCAGACTAAGGCTTAGAACAGCCCTGACTAAGGCCCAGACAACCCCCTAAGGCCCAGACCACCCCCTAAGGCCCAGACCACCCCCTAACAAAGGCCAAAACCATCCCCTGACTAAATCCCAGGTCACCCCTGACTAAGGCTAAACCACCGCCTGACTAATGCCCAGACCATCCCCTGACTAAAGCTTAGAACAGCTCTGACTAAGGCCCAGACCATCCCCTAAGGCCCAGACCACCCCCTGACTAAGGCCCAAAGCATCCACTGACTAACGCCCAGCCCTGACTAAGGCCATATCACCCCCTGACTAAGGCCAAGACCATCCCCTGACTAATGCTCAGAACATCCCTGACTAATGCCCAGGCCATACCCTAAGGCCCAGACCACCCCCTGTCTAAGACGCAGACCATCCACTGACTAAGGCCCAGGCCAGCCTTGACTAAAGCCATTCTACCCCTTGACTAATGCCCAGACCATCCCCTGACTAAGGCCCAGGCCATGCCTGACTAAGGCTCAGAACATCCCTGAATAAGGCCCAGACCATCCCCTAAGGCCCAGACCACCTCCTGACTAAGGACCAGACCATACCCTGACTAAGGCCCAGGCCACCCCTGACTAAGGCCATGCCACCCCCTGACTAAGGCCCATACCATCCCCTGACTAAGGCTCAGAATAGCTCTGACTAAGGCCCAGACCACCCCATAAGGCCCAGACCACCCCCCTGACTAAGGCCCAGACAACCCCTTGACTAAAGCCCAGACTCTCCCCTGACTAAGGCCCAGGCACTCCTGACAAATGCTCAGAACAGTCCTGACTAAGGCTCAGACCATCTCCTAAGGCCCAGACCATTCCCTGACTAAGGTCCAGACCATCCTCTGACTAAGGCTCAGAACAGCCCTGACTAAGGTCCAGTCAATCTCCTAAGGCCCAGACCACCTCCTAACAAAGGCCCAAACCATCCCCTGACTAAAGCCCAGGTCACCCCTGACTAAGGCTATACCACCTCCTGACTAATGCCCAGACCATCCCCTGACTAAGGCTTAGAACAGCTCTGACTAAGAACCAGACCATCCCCTAAGGCCCAGACCACCCCCTGACTAAGGCCCAAAGCATCCATGGACTAATGCCCAGGCCAGCCCTGACTAAGGCCATACCACCCCTTGACTAAGTCCCAGACCATCCCCTGACTAATGCTCAAAACATCCCTTACTAAGGCCCAGACCATACCTTAAGGCCCAGACCACCCCTGACTAAGACGCAGACCATCCACTGACTAAGGCGCAGGTCAGCCTTGACTAAAGCCATACCACCCCCTGACTAAGGCCCAGACCATCCCCTGACTAAGGCCCAGGCCACCTCTGACTAAGGCTCAGAACATTCCTGCCTAAGGCCCAGACCATCCCCTAAGGCCCAGACCACACCCTGACTAAGGCCCAGACCATCCCCTGACTAAGGCCCAGGCCACCCCTGACTAAGGCCATGCTACCCCCTGACTAAGGCCCAGACCACCCCCTGACTAAGGCTCAGACCGTCCACTGACTAAGGCCTAGGCCAGCCCTGACTAAGGCAAGGACCATCCCCTGACTAAGGCCCAGTACATCCCCTGACTAAGGCTCAGAACAACCTTGACTAAGGCCCAGACCATCCCCTAAGGCCCAGAACACCCCCTGACTAAGGCCCAGATCATACACTGACTAAGGCCCAGGCCAGCCCTGACTAAGGCAATACCACCCCCTGACTAAGGCTCAGACCATCCCTGACTAAGGCTCAGAACAGCCCTGACTAATGCCCAGACCATCTCCTAAGGCCCAGACCACCCTTTTACTAAGGCTCATACCCTCCCTTGACTAAGGCCCAAGTCACCCCTGACTAAGGGTCAGAACAGCCCTGATTAAGGCCCATACCATCCCCTGACTAAGGCTCAGAATAGCTCTGACTAAGGCCCAGACCACCCCATAAGGCCCAGACCAACCCCCTGACTAACGCCCAGACAACCCCTTGACTAAGGCCCAGACCCTCCCCTGACTAAGGCCCAGGCACCCCTGACTAATGCTCAGAACAGTCCTGACTAAGGCTCAGACCATCTCCTAAGGCCCAGACCATCCACTGACTAAGGTCCAGACCATCCTCTGACTAAGGCTCAGAACAGCCCTGACTAAGGTCCAGACAATCTCCTAAGGCCCAGACCACCCCCCTGACTAAGTCCCAGACCATCCTCTGACTAAGGCTCAGAACAGTCCTGACTAAGGTCCAGACAATCTCCTAAGGCCCAGACCACCCCCTAACAAAGGCCCAAACCATCCCCTGACTAAAGCCCAGGTCACCCCTGACTAAGGCTATACCACCTCCTGACTAATGCCCAGACCATCCCCTGGCTAAGGCTTAGAACAGCTCTGACTAAGAACCAGACCATCCCCTAAGGCCCAGACCACCCCCTGACTAAGGCCCAAAGGATCCATAGACTAACGCCCAGGCCAGCCCTGACTAAGGCCATACCACCCCCTGACAAAGGCCCAGACCATCCCCTGACTAATGCTCAAAACATCCCTTACTAAGGCCCAGACCATACCCTAAGGCCCAGACCACCCCTGACTAAGATGCAGACCATCCACTGACTAAGGCACAGGCCAGCCCTGACTAAAGCCATACCACCCCCTGACTAAGGCCCAGACCATCCCCTGACTAAGGCCCAGGCCACCTCTGACTAAGGCTCAGAACATTCCTGCCTAAGGCCCAGACCATCCCCTAAGGCCCAGACCACCCCCTGACTAAGGCCCAGACCATCCCCTGACTAAGGCCCAGGCCACCCCTGACTAAGGCCATGCTACCCCCTGACTAAGGCCCAGACCACCCCCTGACTAAGGCCCAGACCATCCACTGACTAAGGCCTAGGCCAGCCCTGACTAAGGCAAGGACCATCCCCTGACTAAGGCCCAGTACATCCCCTGACTAAGGCTCAGAACAACCTTGACTAAGGCCCAGACCATCCCCTAAGGCCCAGAACACCCCCTGACTAAGGCCCAGATCATACACTGACTAAGGCCCAGGCCAGCCCTGACTAAGGCCATACCACCCCCTGACTAAGGCTCAGACCATCCCTGACTAAGGCTCAGAACAGCCCTGACTAATGCCCAGACCATCTCCTAAGGCCCAGACCACCCTTTTACTAAGGCTCATACCCTCCCTTGACTAAGGCCCAAGTCACCCCTGACTAAGGGTCAGAACAGCCCTGATTAAGGCCCATACCATCCCCTGACTAAGGCTCAGAATAGCTCTGACTAAGGCCCAGACCACCCCATAAGGCCCAGACCAACCCCCTGACTAACGCCCAGACAACCCCTTGACTAAGGCCCAGACACTCCCCTGACTAAGGCCCAGGCACCCCTGACAAATGCTCAGAACAGTCCTGACTAAGGCTCAGACCATCTCCTAAGGCCCAGACCATCCACTGACTAAGGTCTAGACCATCCTCTGACTAAGGCTCAGAACAGCCCTGACTAAGGTCCAGACAATCTCCTAAGGCCCAGACCACCCCCCTGACTAAGTCCCAGACCATCCTCTGACTAAGGCTCAGAACAGCCCTGACTAAGGTCCAGACAATCTCCTAAGGCCCAGACCACCCCCTAACAAAGGCCCAAACCATCCCCTGACTAAAGCCCAGGTCACCCCTGACTAAGGCTATACCACCTCCTGACTAATGCCCAGACCATCCCCTGGCTAAGGCTTAGAACAGCTCTGACTAAGAACCAGACCATCCCCTAAGGCCCAGATCACCCCCTGACTAAAGCCCAAAGCATCCATAGACTAACACCCAGGCCAGCCCTGACTAAGGCCATACCACCCCCTGACAAAGGCCCAGACCATCCCCTGACTAATGCTCAAAACATCCCTTACTAAGGCCCAGACCATACCCTAAGGCCCAGACCACTCCTGACTAAGACGCAGACCATCCACTGACTAAGGCACAGGCCAGCCTTGACTAAAGCCATACCACCCCCTGACTAAGGCCCAGACCATCCCCTGACTAAGGCCCAGGTCACCTCTGACTAAGGCTCAGAACATTCCTGCCTAAGGCCCAGACCATCCCCTAAGGCCCAGACCACCCCCTGACTAAGGCCCAGACCATCCCCTGACTAAGGCCCAGGCCACCCCTGACTAAGGCCATGCTACCCGTTGACTAAGGCCCAGACCACCCCCTGACTAAGGCCCAGACCACCCACTGACTAAGGCCTAGGCCAGCCCAGACTAAGGCAAAGACCATCCCCTGACTAAGGCCCAGTACATCCCCTGACTAAGGCTCAGAACAACCTTGACTAAGGCCCAGACCATCCCCTAAGGCCCAGTCCACCCCCTGACTAAGGCCCAGATCATACACTGACTAAGGCCCAGGCCAGCCCTGACTAAGGCCATACCATCCCCTGACTAAGGCTCAGACCATCCCTGACTAAGGCTCAGAACAGCCCTGACTAATGCCCAGACCATCTCCTAAGGCCCAGACCACCCTTTTACTAAGGCTCATACCCTCCCTTGACTAAGGCCCAAGTCACCCCTGACTAAGGGTCAGAACAGCCCTGACTAAGGTCCAGACAATCTACTAGGCTCAGAACAGCTCTGACTAAGGCCCAGACCATCTACTAAGGCCTAGACCACCCCTTGACTAAGGCCCAGACCACCCCCTGACTAAGGCCCAGATGATACCCTGACTAAGGCCCAGGCCAGCCCTGACTAAGGCCATACCATCCCCTGACTAAGGCTCAGACCATTCCTGACTAAGGCTCAGAACAGCCCTGACTAATGCCCAGACCATCCCCCTAAGGCCCAGACCACCCCCTGACTAAGTCCCAGACCATCCTCTGACTAAGGCTCAGAACAGCCCTGACTAAGGCCCAGACCATCCCCATGGCCTAGACCACCCCTTGACTAAGGCCCAGGCCACTCCTGACTAAGACCCAGACCATCCCCTGACTAAGGCTCAGAACAGCCCTGACTAAGGCCCAGACCATCCCCATGGCCTAGACCACCCCTTGACTAAGGCCCATGCCCTCCCCTGACTAAGGCCCAGACTAAGGCCCAGGCCCTCTCCTCCTCCCACATAACACAAATACTTGCGAGAGATGCAGCTATTTAGCCAAACTGGAGGCTGAGCTCTCTCAACTCAGGACTGGCAAGACCAGACAGGAGGAGAAGGCAACTACACACACCACAAAACCAGCCTCACATAATGCTACCACTCCACTGAATCAAACACATAAACACACAAAGACATACTCGGAGGCTCTGAGTAAAAATTTACCTAAACAGCAGAGGCCTCCAAAGCAGACACCCAAACAACTGCTACCTCAAGACACCCCACAAGCAACACATAAACCACAAAAGCAGTGTGCAAAGCAGTCACAGCCCTTAAGGCCAAATACAACACCAAACATACTTGTCATAGGTGACTCCATAGTCAGACACACTGACGTCCCACTCACCAGGCTGAACAAGGAGAGGGTCACAGTAAGCTGCCTATCGGGCGCTAGAATCCGCCACATAACACAAGCACGCTGGTCACTCCACGGCAAGTACAAATATGACACAGTCATTGTCCATGCTGGTGTGAACGACCTGAGACGTACCTCCCTGGACTACATGAAAAGAGACATAGAGGAGCTCTCTGATTATGTAGCCCAGGCAGGTATGACCCTAACCCTGAGCAGTATCCTTCCTTCACCAAGAATGATGCCACAATATAGAGACAAGATGATCAGCTTTAACAATTGGCTTAATGTCTGGTGTCATTCAAAGGGGATCCAGTGTCTGTCTGCCTGGGATGACATGCTTGACAAGCCACGCTGCTTCGGAAGGGATGGCTTGCACCGGTCACGCCTGGGATTCCGGATATTGGCTAAGGCTCTTGCCACCCCATAGTGCCTTTTTTAGGCAAGGCTCAAATTCTAAAGCTACCACCCTAGAAAACAAAAATGGGAAGAAACTGAGGGTAATGCTGCTCAATGCCAGAAGTCTAAATCTCAAAATGCACGCACTCGAGGCCCTTCTCAGTATGGAGAACATTGATGTCTGTGCTGTAACTGAAACCTGGTTCAAGGCTCCTGAGAGCACCCCGGCACTATTAGGTTTTACCTCATATCATGCGTTCCGGCCCCAAAACCCGGACCACACCACAAAAGGAGGGGGTGTATCCATATTCATAAAGGATACCCACACCTCCAGGTTGGTGGCAATGCACAAAGTTTCGGAAACCATCCAGGTGCAACTAACCATAGGCAAAACTGCTCTACAAATTGTAGCATGCTACAGGCCACCCTCTCAAACTCAGGAACCCCACACAGCCTTCCTGAAGACACTGGAGGGTATAAATGTATCTCCAAACACCATCATATTGGGTGACTTCAACTACCCGAATATAGACTGGGAACATTACTCAAGCCCTAACTTTCTAGCCCAACGGTTCCTGGAGTTCATAAATTCAAATGCCATGGAACAGCTAATCACTGTTCCCACAAGAGGAGAAAATATACTAGATCTCATTGTCACAAACATGGGGACAAAATGCTCCACACCGGAAGTATATCCCTCATTGGTGAGATCTGATCATAAACTAATCTCACTGGAAATCCACATCCCGCCCCCACCCCAAACAAAAAGGCCATAGTGAAGAACTTCTCTAAAGCAAACTTCACACTACTCAAGACTGGTGTGGTATCCTTCAAGGCCCGAGCCAGAGGAAACCACAACCCAAGCTGCGGAAGCCCTTACAAATGCCTTCTATGAACACCTCCAGGACTGCATGGATCAGGCAATCCCAAATAAAACCAAGACTCTTTCCACAAAGGGCAAACGTCCAGTCTGGTGGACCCCAGCCATTAACAAACTTTACAATAAGAGGAGAAAGCTATTACATGATAGAACAAAATCCATAAAAGGGAAGTCACCCCTGATCATTATTAGTAAAAAAATACGAGCACTCATAAAATCAACTAAGGCCAATTTTGAGAAAAAAATTGCCATGGATTCAAAGGACAATCATAAGGCCTTTTTCAGCTATGTTAGGAACCTGGGTGGAAACTCCCAGATATGCTCAGAATTAGTCCAAAATGATACAAAATCACTGAACCCACAGACATTGCCAACATACTGGCAGACAGGTTCAGTGCAAACTTCACCCCGCTCTCCCCCCCTAAAGGAGAGATAACTATCCCAGCCGAGTGTAGCCTCCCGGACATCTCAAATGCGCAGGTGAAAGCTGCTCTCTAAAGCTAAAACACAGCATCAATGGGACCGGATGGTGTCCCCGGCTGTGTGCTACATGAGCTAAATGAGGAATTAAACCCGCACATAAGGCAGCTGTTTAATCTCAGCCTTACCACAGGATACGTGCCCAAGGAGTGGCGTACGGCAACTGTGGTCCCACTCCACAAAGGCGGCCTCACGGACCCTGGTAATTACCGCCCCATAAGCTTAACAAGTCTAGTCTGCAAAGCTATGGAGAGGATCATAATGGAGCTCATAAACAAAGATATAGGGGACTTGCAGACATTGGACCTGACCCAGTTTGGCTTTGTCAAGGGAAGATCATGCCTTTTGAACTTGGTCGACTTCTTCGAAACAGTCACCAAGGCCATTGATGAGGGAAAGGCAGTCCATACAGCCTACCTTGACCTTGCAAAGGCTTTCGACACAATACCCCACTCGGGTATTGTAGAAAAACTTACCAGCTTAAATGTAAACCCATATGTCACAAGATGGGTTGCAAACTGGCTTAAGGACAGAACCCACAGGGTTAGAGTTGCTGGCGCTGTGTCAGACTCCAAGCCAGTCACAAGTGGTGTCCCACAGGGCTCGGTCCTTGGCCCCCTATTGTTTGGCATCTACTTTTCAGAAGTACAGGCCAACATGGGATGACTTTGGCTGACAAAGTTTGCAGACGACTGCAAACTGGGCGCCATAGTGGAAAGTGCATCGGACACGGATATCCTTCAGAAGGGACTCACGGAAACAGATAGCTGGTGCCAGAGCCATGGCCTGAAGTTAAACGCCAAAAATGTATAGTCATACCCTTCGGGAAAAACAAGGTAACCCCAAGCTACCATATAGGTGGCAATCCACTAAGCACAGAAGAGGTTATCAGGGACCTGGGGACCCAGGTTGACAGTGGCCTTTCTTTTGACACTCACATTGCTAAAGTGGTTAGAAAGACCTTCTACATTTCCCACCTGATCATGAAGGGATTCACATCCAGATCTAGTGAGGTCATTGTTCCCCTGTACTCTTCACTTATCAGACCAATGATTGAGTACAATGCCCCATTCGGGATGTATCTCACCCGACATCTGCAGCAATTGGAGAGACCCCAAATGTTCCTCACCAAAAGGATAAAGGGACTCCAAAATCTGTCATATGCTACCAGATTGAAGAAACTCCAGCTCTATTCAGTCGCATACCGTCTGCTCAGAGGTGACATGTGCCTGACATACAAAGCCATGTCCAACCCGGAATTAATGGACATGCTCCACCTCAAAAAATCCAAATCCACCAAAACCACTAGAGCAAGCGACTTAAACCTTAGCACGGCTATAAATAGGACGTGCTGGAGGGATAGATTTATCACTCAGAGACTCCCTATGCTGTGGAATAAAATCCCGGTCCATGTGAGGCAGAGCACCTCGCTGACTCTGTTCAAGAGAAATCTAGACCTGTGGATGGGAGATCGTAGGTTTACCCCGGGAATCATATCTGTGTCACTGCTGGACAGAGGCACAACAAACTAATGGGCACATTATTTTTTCATATAAGGGGTGGCGTAAGCCACAAAAATTTGGGCTAGGCTTATAAATGCCTTAGGGCAGATAGCCTAGTATAAACCTATGAACCTATGAACCTATGAACTATCCCTGGATTAGGCCTCCGACCATACCCTGACTAAGCCAGTCCATCCCTTAAAGCCCAGACCACCCCTTGACTAAGGCCCATACCCTCCCCTGACTAAGGCCCAGGTCACCCCTGACTAAGGCTCAGAACAGCCCTGACTAAGGCCCAGACCCTCTACTAGGCTCAGAACAGCTCTGCGTAAGGCCCAGATGACCTACTAATGCCCAGACTACCCCTTGACTAAGGCCCAGACCATCTCCTGCCTAAGGCCCAGGCCCCCCTGACTAAGGCCATACCACCCCCAACTAAGGCCCAAACCATCCCCTAATTAAGACCCAGACCACCCCCTGACTAAGGCGCAGACCATCTCTTAAGGTCCAGACCATCGCCTAAGTCCCAGACCACCGCCTGAGTAAGGTCCAGATCACCCCCTAATTAAGGCCCAGACCGCCCTTGACTAAGGTCCAAACAACCCCTGACTAAGTCCCAGAACACATCCTAACTAAGGCTCAGAACAGCCCTGACTAAGGCTCAGAACAGCCCTGACTAAGGCCCAGACAATCCCCTAAGGCCCAGACCACCCCCTAACAAAGGCCCAAACCATCCCCTGACTAAAGCCCAGGACACATCTGACTAAGGCTCAGAACATCCCTGACTAAGGTCCAGACCATACCCTGACTAAGGCCCAGGCCACCCCTGACTAAGGCCATGCCACCCCCTGACTAAGGCTCAGAACATCCCCTGACTAAGGCTCAGAACAGCTCTGACTAAGGCCCAGACCACCCCATAAGGCCCAGACCACCCCCCTGACTAACGCCCAGACAACCCCTTGACTAAGGCCCAGACCCTCCCCTGACTAAGGCCCAGGCACCCCTGACTAAGGCTCAGAACAGTCCTGACTAAGGCCCAGACCATCTCCTAAGGCCCAGACCACCCCCTGACTAAGGCCCAGACCATCCTCTGACTAAGGCTCAGAACAGCCCTGAATAAGGCCCAGACAATCCCCTAAGGCCCAGACCACCCCCTAACAAAGGCCCAAACCATCCCCTGACTAAAGCCCAGGTCACCCCTGACTAAGGCTATACCACCCCCTGACTAACGCCCAGACCATCCCCTGACTAAGGCTTAGAACAGCTCTGACTAAGGCCCAGACCATCCCCTAAGGCCCAGACCACCCCCTGACTAAGGCCCAAAGCATCCACGGACTAACACCCAGGTCAGCCCTGACTAAGGCCATACCACCCCCTGACTAAGGCCCAGACCATCCCCTGACTAATGCTCAGAACATCCCTGACTAAGGCCCAGACCATACCCTAAGGCCCAGACCACGCCCTGACTAAGACGCAGACCATCCACTGACTAAGGCTCAGGTCAGCCTTGACTAAAGCCATACCACCCCCTGACTAAGGCCCAGACCATCCCCTGACTAAGACTCAGAACAGCTCTGACTAAGGCCCAGACCACCCCCCCTGACTAAGGTCCAGACAACCCCTTGACTAAGGCCCAGACCCTCCCCTGACTAAGGCCCAGGCACCCCTGACTAAGGCTCAGAACAGCCCTGACTAAGCCCCAGACCATCCCCTAAGGCCCAGACCACCCCCTGGCTAAGGCCCAGACCATCCTTTGACTAAGGCTCAGAACAGCCCTGACTAAGACCCAGACCACCCCCTAAGGCCCAGACCACCCCCTGACTAAGGCCCAGACAACCGCTTGACTAAGGCCCAGACCCTCCCCTGACTAAGGCCCAGGCACCCCTGACTAAGACTCAGAACAGCTCTGACTAAGGCCCAGTCCATCCCCTAAGGCCTAGACCACCCCTTGTCTAAGCCCCAGACCATCCCCTGACTAAGGCCCAGGCCACCCCTGACTAAGGTCCTACCACCCCCTGACTAAGGCCCAGACCATCCCCTGACTAATGCCCAGACCACCCCCTAAGTCCCAGACCACCCCCCTGAGTAAGGTCCAGACCACCCCCTAACTAAGGCCCAGAACACCCTTGACTAAGGTCCAGACAACCCCCTGACTAAGGCCCAAAGCACCCACTAACAAAGGCCCAAATCATCCCCTGACTAAGGCCCAGGCCATCCTCTGACCAACTCCCAGATCATCCTTTGAGTACTGCCCAGACCACCCCCTGAGTAACGCCCAGATTACCCAAGTTTGATTAGTGATTCAGGCATCATTTGTTGCAAGTGTGGGAAGGATGGGCCACAGCTCTCCAGTATTACAGTCCCCTGGTGGAGGACTGGAACAGCAAAGCGTGGCTTGAGTGGGCATTTGTCCATCAAGTCAGTTAGCAGTTGCTCTTATTGTGAGTGCACAGAATGATGCCATCTCATCAGGGAGAGAGCTTTGACCCCTACAGTGATAGACCTTTCATCCCCATGGCCCAAAAAAAGGGGTTGGGGTCTATTTAATACACTCTGATTATACCATCAGGTATTTATCCAAAATCCACATCACAAAAACCTAGAAATATATATTTGAACAAGCACATAAAAACTGCCTGTCTCACTGTCAGCCCATTTCTGTGCTATAGGCCCTACACAACTAATGGACCCTACACACTTCCGGTCAACAAATTTAAATAAATAAATAAATAAATACATAAATGGTGTAGTTTTAAACCACCCTTCTAAGAAATGTCTTATGCCTATCTGATGTATTATTAAATGTTATCAAGTGCTATAGACCCTACACAACTAATGGTGTAGTTTTAAACCCCCCTTGTAAGAAATGTCTTATGCCTATCTGATGTATTATTAAATATTATCAAGTGCTATAGACCCTACACAACTAATGGTATAGTTTTAAACCCCCCTTGTAAGAAATGCCTTATGCCTATTTGATGTATTATTAAATGTTATCAAGTTCTATAGACCCTACACAACTAATGGTGTAGTTTTAAAACCCCCTTGTAAGAAATGTCTTATGCCTATCTGATGTATTATTAAATGTTATCAAGTGCTTTAGACCCTACACAACTAATGGTGTAGTTTTAAAACCCCCTTGTAAGAAACGTCTTATGCCTATCTGATGTATTGTTAAATGTTATCAAGTGCTTTAGACCCTACACAACTAATGGTGTAGTTTTAAACCCCTCTTGTAAGAAATGTCTTATGCCTATCTGATGTATTATTAAATGTTATCACTGTTTTTGACCTTATAACCTCTTTAGACATTCTGCTGTCATATACCTCTGTTCATGTGAGAAAGTCTTTCTTTGTGCTTCCCTTGAGCCAACCATTTTATGTCATTCACCTTTGCCGTCTTCTACTCATTCATGACCCTTTTATCACACTGTACCACCTGGACCCTATAAATTACACTGAGGTCTTTAAATGCTTGTTATATTACTCTCTCTACCTCATTTCCTCTGGACAGTCGAGCAGTTTTCACAGAGGATTACAGCTTATGAGCTTTTATGTACTGTTAGCGAGATGCTTCTGTTGTTCAGGTGTTCAATTCCTTCAGACTCTATATGCCTACTGTGTGACTCTAAGCCATTTAAGCAGACAGTGATGCTGGTCAGACTAGTAAAATAAATAAATAAATATCATTTTCTTCTCTTCTGTTGATATTGTTTATGATGAAGACAATTCACTTTTTATTTTGACAAAAAAGCACTAGACTACCTATCTCTGAACATGAGATCTCAATAACTGCACACAGTGCCCTAAATGGGATTTTACTAATTATCACTCAAGGGGTAAGATGGCTGCCTTATCACACTGCTTGTTTACTTTTTCATCAGTGATTTCTAATTCTACTTTTGTTGGTGTGATGGCTTTCCCCTACATTTATATATTATTTTTGTACATTACTCCTACCTGGATCACTGTTTTACATTTTTCTGTACTGAATATAAACATTCATATGTTAAGCCATTCCTGCAGTCATGTTAAATACCTTTACAGTCATTGTGTAGCTTTGCTGTGTATTATACTTACAACATGTTAACCTAATTTCGATATTAAGGCCTGCATTTCCTTTTAAATTTTAATGACACTTTAAACCACCAGACCCCAGCAGCGACATGTAGCACTTGTTGCCAGTCATTTCATTCATCTGAGAGGAGTCCTTGTACTTCTAACCTCTGTGTCCTTTATTCCTACACAGTTTATTACCCATACAGGTACCCTTTTACCACAACATTGACTAACTTTTCATGTGGCACATTGGCACATGTTTTTCCAAAGTTATATGCCATGCCTACAGTCCCTTAATTGCCCAATTCCGTGATTATATAATAAAATAACTTTATTAGACTTCTATGCTATGTTCTTCCTAATGGGAATCCATGGTGTGTTAAGGGATTAGAATTTTTTTCTCAAAAGCTGATCTTAACTTGACAGGACAATAGTTTTATGTATGTTTCTTGCTTCCACTGTGTTGAGGTTACATTTTTATTTATTTATTTATTTATTTATTATAATTCAGTGACTGGGTGGGTGGGCTAGTATAATGATTTGATTTAGCCATGACATGGGCACAACAGTACAGTTAAAATAGTTTGGAGTAGTACAATATAGAAATGTAATGCAATAACAAGAAATATAGCATAAAAAAGAATTTACACAATATTTCATTAAAAGAAGAATTTATATAGATGGTTACATTATATACAAGAATTAACACTCGTACCCAAGTGACTACCTTTAATTAAAAGCTGTAGACCTAGTTTGTGCCATGAAAGTATGTGTGCACTTAGATCCATTTTGTAGGTGCTTCCTGAGGATTTATTAGAATGTCTGAAGATTTTCTATGTTTTTTATATCAGTAGACAGCTGGGTCCATGCAAATGCTCCTTTCCTACAGAAGGCTTTTTCTGCTATGGCTAGTTAATATTTAGGTGTGGTCAGTAGGCATGTACTTCTTGGGTTTATAGTTTTGTTCCCTTTTTTGGAGCAGATGTTTGAGCAGTAAGCTTTATCCTCAGCTCAGAATTTTGAAGGCTAGTAAATAAAGAAGAAAAGTGGCTCTGCTAGTGACCGGTAACCAGTGAGATTTTTTCATGTAACTTGAACTCCCTCAACACAAGGCGAGATTAAGGAAGGGAACTTTTCCATATGTCAGTGTAATTGTAAAGGTGGAAGGTGTTTTGATTGGCCATTCCCTAAATAAGCTCATATAATTTACAGTGATGGCAGTTTAAGTCTGCAAGCAAAGCAAATATATTTTATTTACAGCTACTTGAATCAGATCTGCCTTATTCTGCCCCTCAACATTATTTCCTTCTTCCTATAACTTATTGGAACTTGGAAAAATGAGTTAGTGGTATTATTACTTTTTACCTCAATTCACTAAAAATTCTAGGCTGAATCTTGTTAAGATCTGGTAGCTGTCTGCTTTTAGTTTTTCATTATTTTTTTCATGGCCCATTATTCCGTGGAAGCTCTGGGATCCAGCTATCTAATTCCAGACACTTCCATTGACTAGATATAAAAAAATCAATCCTATCTTCCTGTGAGAGTACTGAATAATAACAAAGAAGGCATATTACCAAGGTAGACAGGTAAGTAATAACAAAGAAGGCATATTACCAAGGTAAACAGATAAATAATAAGAAAGAAGGCATATTACCAAGGTAGACAGATAAGTAATAACAAAGAAGGCATATTATCAAGGTAGACAGATAAGTATTAACAAAGAAGGCATATTACCAAGATAGACAGATAAGTAATAAACAAATAAGGCATATTACCAAAGTACACAGATAAGTAATAACAAAGAAGGCATATTACCAAGGTAGACAGATAAGTAATAAAAAATAAGGCATATTACCAAGGTAGTCAGATAAGTAATAAAAAAGAAGGGATATTACCAAGGTAGACAGATAAGTAACAACAAAGAAGGCATATTACCAAGGTAGACAGATAGGTAATAACAAAGAAGCCATATTACCAAGGTAGACAGATAAGTAATAACACAGAAGGCATATTACTAAGGTAGACAGATAAGTAATAACAAAGAAGGCATTTTACCAAGTTAAACAGATAAGTAATAACAAAGAAGGCATATTACCAAGGTAGACAGAAAAGTAATAACAAAGAAGACATACTACCAAGGAAGACAGATAAGTGATAACAATGAAGGCATATTACCAAAGTAGACAGATAAGTAATAACAAAGAAGGCATATTACCAAGAAGACAGATAAGTAATAAAAAGGCATATTACCAAGGTAGACAGATAAGTAATAACAAAGAAGGCATATAACCAAGGTAGTCAGATAAGTAATAAAAAAGAAGGGATATTACCAAGGTAGACAGATAAGTAACAAAAAAGAAGACATATTACCAAGGTAGACAGATAAGTAATAACAAAGTAGCCATATTACCAAGGTAGACAGATAAGTAATAACAAAAAAGGCATATTACCAAGGTAGACAGATAAGTAATAACAAAGAAGGCATATTACCAAGGTAGACAGATAAGTAATAAAAAAGAAGGGATATTACCAAGGTAGACAGATAAGTAACAACAAAGAAGGCATATTACCAAGGTAGACAGATAAGTAATAACAAAGAAGGCATATTACCAAGGAAGACAGATAAGTGATAACAATGAAGGCATATTACCAATGTAGACAGATAAGTAATAACAAAGAAGGCATAATACAAAGGTAGACAGATGAGTAATAACAAAGAAGGCATATTATCAAGGTAGACAGATAAGTAATAACAAAGAAGGCATATTACCAAGGTAGACAGATAAGTAATAAACAAATAAGGCATATTACCAAGGTAGACAGATAAGTAATAACAAAGAAGGCATATTAACAAGGTAGACAGATAAGTAATAACAAAAAATGGCATATTACCAAGGTACACAGATAAGTAATAACAAAGAAGGCATATTACCAAGGGAGACAGATAAGTAATAACAAAGAAGGGATATTACCAAGGTAGACAGATAAGTAACAAAAAAGAAGGCGTATTACCAAGGTAGACAGATAAGTAATAACAAAGAAGGCATATTACCAAGGTAGACAGATAAGTAATAACAAAGAAGGCATATTACCAAGGTAGACAGATAAGTAATAACAAAGACGGCATATTACCAAGGTAGACAGATAATTAATAACAACTAAGACATATTACCAAGGTAGACAGATAAGTAATAACAAAGAAGGCATATTACCAAGGTAGACAGATAAGTAATAACAAAGAAGGCATAATACCAAGGTAGGCAGATAAGTAATAACAGAGAAGGTATATTACCAAGGTAGACAGATAAGTAATAACAAAGAAGGCATATTACCAAGGTAGACACATAAGTAAAAACAAAGAAGGCATATTACCAATGTAGACAGATAAGTGATAACAAAGAAGGCATATTACCAAGTTAGACAGATAAGTAATAACAAAGAAGGCATATTACCAAGGTAGACAGATAAGTGATAACAAAGAAGGCATATTACCTAGGTAGACAGATAAGTAATAACAAAGAAGACATATTACCAAGAAGACAGATAAGTGATAACAAAGAAGGCATTTTACCAAGTTAAACAGATAAGTAATAACAAAGAAGGCATATTACCAAGGTAGACAGATAAGTAATAACAAAGAAGACATATTACCAAGGAAGACAGATAAGTGATAACAATGAAGGCATATTACGAAGGTAGACAGATAAGTAATAACAAAGAAGGCATATTACCAAGGTAGACAGATAAGGAATAACAAAGAAGGCACACATAAGTAATAACAAAGAAGGCATATTACTAAGGTAGGCAGATAAGTAATAACAAAGAAGGCATATTACCAAGGTCGACAGATAAGTAATAAAAAAAAGGCATATTACCAAGGTAGACAGATAAGTAATAACAAAGAAGGCATATAACCAAGGTAGTCAGATAAGTAATAAAAAAGAAGGGATATTACCAAGGTAGACAGATAAGTAACAAAAAAGAAGGCATATTACCAAGGTAGACAGATAAGTAATAACAAAGAAGGCATATTACCAAGGTAGACAGATAAGTAATAACAAAGAAGGCATATTACCAAGGTAGACAGATAAGTAATAACAAAGAAGGCATATTATCAAGGTAGACAGATAATTAATAACAAAGGAGGCATATTACCAAGGTAGACAGATAAGTAATAACAAAGAAGGCATATTACCAAGGTAGACAGATAAGTAATAACAAAGAAGGCATATTACCAAGGTATACAGATAAGTAAAAACAAAGAAGGCATATTACCAATGTAGACAGATAAGTGATAACAAAGAAGGCATATTACCTAGGTAGACAGATAAGTAATAACAAAGAAGGCATTTTACCAAGTTAAACAGATACGTAAAAACAAAGAAGGCATATTACCAAGGTAGACAGATAAGTAGTAACAAAGAAGACATATTACCAAGGAAGACAGATAAGTGATAACAATGAAGGCATGTTACCAAGGTAGACAGATAAGAAATAACAAAGAAGGCATATTACCAAGGTAGACAGATAAGTGATAACAAAAAAGGCACACATAAGTGATAACAAAGAAGGCATATTACCAAGGTAGACAGATAAGTAATAACAAAGAAGGCATATTACCAAGGTCAACAGATAAGTAATAAAAAAGGCATATTACCAAGGTAGACAGATACGTAATAACAAAGAAGGCATATAACCAAGGTCGACAGATAAGTAATAACAAAAAAGGGATATTACCAAGGTAGACAGATAAGTAATAACAAAGAAGGCATATTACCAAGGTAGACAGATAAGTAATAAAAAAGAAGGGATATTACCAAGTTAGACAGATAAGTAACAACAAAGAAGGCATATTACCAAGGTAGACAGATAAGTAATAACATAAAAGACTTATTACGAAGGTAGACAGATAAGTAATAACAAAAAAGGGATATTACCAAGGTAGACAGATAAGTAATAACAAAGAAGGCATATTACCAAGGTAGACAGATAAGTAATAAAAAAGAAGGGATATTACCAAGGTAGACAGATAAGTAACAACAAAGAAGGCATATTACCAAGGTAGACAGATAAGTAATAACAAAGAAGGCATATTACCAAGATAGACAGATAAGTAATAACAAAGAAGGCATATTACCAAGGTAGACAGATAAGCAATAACAAAGAAGGCATATTACCAAGGTAGACAGATAAGTAAAAACAAAGAAGGCATATTACCAATGTAGACAGATAAGTGATAAGAAAGAAGGCATATTACCTAGGTAGACAGATAAGTAATAACAAAGAAGGCATATTACCAAGTTAAACAGATAAGTAATAACGAAGAAGACATATTACCAAGGAAGACAGATAAGTGATAACAATGAAGGCATATTACCAAGGTAGACAGATAAGTAATAACAAAGAAGGCATATTACCAAGGTAGACAGATAAGTGATAACAAAGAAGGCATATTACCAAGGTAGACAGATAAGTAATAACAAAGAAGGCATATACCAAGGTCGACAGATAAGTAATAAAAAAAGGCATATTACCAAGGTAGACAGATAAGTAATAACAGAGAAGGCATATAACCAAGGACGACAGATAAGTAATAATAAAAAGGCTTATTACCAAGGTAGAAAGATAAGTAATAACAAAGAAGACATATTAACAAGGTAGACAGATAAGTGATAACAAAGAAGGCATATTACCAAGGTAGACAGATAAGTAATAACAAAGAAGACATATTACCAAGGAAGACAGATAAGTGATAACAATGAAGGCATATTACCAAGGTAGACAGATAAGTAATAACAAAGGAGGCATATTACCATGTTAGACAGATAATTAATAACAAAGAAGGCATATTACCAAGTTAGACAGACAAGTAATATAAAAGAGGGCATATTACCTAAGTAGACAGATAAGTAAGAACAAAGAAGGCATTTTACAAAGTTAAACAGATAAGCAATAACAAAGAAGGCATATTACCAAGGTAGACAGATAAGTAATAACAAAGAAGGCATATTACCAAGTTCGACAGATAAGTAATAACAAAGAAGGCATATTACCAAGTTCGACAGATAAGTAATAAAAAAAGGCATTTTACCAAAGTAGTCAGATAAGTAATAAGAAAGAAGGCATATTAACAAGGTAGAAAGATAAGTGATAACAAAGAAGGCACACATAAGTGATAGCAAAGAAGGCATATTACCAAGGTAGACAGATAAGTAATAACAAAGAAGACATATTACCAAGGAAGAGAGATAAGTGATAACAATGAAGGCATATTACCAATGTAGACAGATAAGTAATAACAAAGAAGGCATAATACAAAGGTAGACAGATGAGTAATAACAAAGAAGGCATATTATCAAGGTAGACAGATAAGTAATAACAAAGAAGGCATATTACCAAGGTAGACAGATAAGTAATAAACAAATAAGGCATATTACCAAGGTAGACAGATAAGTAATAACAAAGAAGGGATATTACCAAGGTAGACAGATAAGTAACAACAAAGAAGGCATATTACCAAGGTAGACAGATAAGTAATATCAAAGAAGGCATATTACCAAGGTAGACAGATAAGTAATAACAAAAAATGGCATATTACCAAGGTACACAGATAAGTAATAACAAAGAAGGCATATTACCAAGGGAGACAGATAAGTAATAACAAAGAAGGGATATTACCAAGGTAGACAGATAAGTAACAAAAAAGAAGGCATATTACCAAGGTAGACAGATAAGTAATAACAAAGAAGGCATATTACCAAGGTAGAGAGATAAGTAATAACAAAGAAGGCATAATACCAAGGTAGGCAGATAAGTAATAACAGAGAAGGTACATTACCAAGGTAGACAGATAAGTAATAACAAAGAAGGCATATTACCAAGGTAGACACATAAGTAAAAACAAAGAAGGCATATTACCAATGTAGACAGATAAGTGATAACAAAGAAGGCATATTACCAAGTTAGACAGATAAGTAATAACAAAGAAGGCATATTACCAAGGTAGACAGATAAGTGATAACAAAGAAGGCATATTACCTAGGTAGACAGATAAGTAATAACAAAGAAGGCATTTTACCAAGTTAAACAGATAAGTAATAACAAAGAAGGCATATTACCAAGGTAGACAGAAAAGTAATAACAAAGAAGACATATTACCAAGGAAGACAGATAAGTGATAACAATGAAGGCATATTACGAAGGTAGACAGATAAGTAATAACAAAGAAGGCATATTACCAAGGTAGACAGATAAGGAATAACAAAGAAGGCACACATAAGTGATAACAAAGAAGGCATATTACCAAGGTAGGCAGATAAGTAATAACAAAGAAGGCATATTACCAAGGTCGACAGATAAGTAATAAAAAAAGGCATATTACCAAGGTAGACAGATAAGTAATAACAAAGAAGGCATATAACCAAGGTAGTCAGATAAGTAATAAAAAAGAAGGGATATTACCAAGGTAGACAGATAAGTAACAAAAAAGAAGGCATATTACCAAGGTAGACAGATAAGTAATAACAAAGTAGCCATATTACCAAGGTAGACAGATAAGTAATAACAAAAAAGGCATATTACCAAGGTAGACAGATAAGTAATAACAAAGAAGACATATTACCAAGGTAGACAGATAAGTAATAACAAAGAAGGCATATTACCAAGGTAGACATATAAGTAATAACAAAGAAGGCATATTACCAAGGTAGACAGATAAGTAATAACAAAGAAGGCATATTACCAAGGTAGACAGATAAGTAATAACAAAGAAGGCATATTACCAAGGTAGACAGATAAGTAAAATCAAAGAAGGCATATTACCAATGTAGACAGATAAGTAATAACAAAGAAGGCATATTACCTAGGTAGACAGATAAGTAATAACAAAGAAGGCATTTTACCAAGTTAAACAGATAAGTAATAACAAAGAAGGTATATTACCAAGGTAGACAGATAAGTAATAACAAAGAAGACATATTACCAAGGAAGACAGATAAGTAATAACAAAGAAGGCATATTACCAAGGTAGACAGATAAGTGATAATAAAAAAGGTACACATAAGTGATAACAAAGAAGGCATATTACCAAGGTAGACAGATAAGTAATAACAACGAAGGCATATTACCAAGGTCGACAGATAAGTAATAAAAAAAGGCATATTACCAAGGTAGACAGATAAGTAATAACAAAGAAGGCATACAACCAAGGTCGACAGATAAGTAATAAAAAAGGCATATTACCAAGGTAGATAGATAAGTAATAACAAAGAAGGCATATTACCAAGGGAGACAGATAAGTAATAACAAAGAAGACATATTATCAAGGAAAACAGATAAGTGATAACAATGAAGGCATATTACCAAGGTAGACAGATAAGTAATAACAAAGAAGGCATAATACAAAGGTAGACAGATAAGTAATAACAAAGAAGGCATATTACCAAGGTAGACAGATAAGTAATAACAAAGGAGGCATATTACAGACAGATAATTAATAACAAAGAAGGCATATTACCAAGTTAGACAGACAAGTAATATAAAAGAGGACATATTTCCTAAGTAGACAGATAAGTAATAACAAAGAAGGCATTTTACCAAGTTAAACAGATAAGTAATAACAAAGAAGGCATATTACCAAGGTAGACAGATAAGTAATAACAAAGAAGGCATATTACCAAGGTCGACAGATAAGTAATAAAAAAAGGCATATTACCAAAGTAGACAGATAAGTATAAACAAAGAAGGCATATTAACAAGGTAGACAGATTAGTGATAACAAAGAAGGCAGACATAAGTGATAACAAAGAAGGCATATTAACAAGGTAGACAGATAAGTAATAACAAAGAAGGGATATTACCAAGGTAGACAGATAAGTAATAACAAAGAAGACATATTACCAAGGAAGACAGATAAGTGATAACAATGAAGGCATATTACCAATGTAAACAGATAAGTAATAACAAAGAAGGCATAATACAAAGGTAGACAGATAAGTAATAACAAAGAAGGCATATTATCAAGGTAGACAGATAAGTAATAACAAAGAAGGCATATTACCAACGTAGACAGATAAGTAATAAACAAATAAGGCATATTACCAAGGTAGACAGATAAGTAATAACAAAGAAGGCATATTACCAAGGTAGACAGATAAGTAAAAACAAAGAAGGCATATTACCAATGTAGACAGATAAGTAATAACAAAGAAGGCATTTTACCAAGTTAAACAGATAAATAATAACAAAGAGGGCATATTACCAAGGTAGACAGATAAGTAATAACAAAGAAGACATATTACCAAGGAAGACAGATAAGTGATAACAATGAAGGCATATTACCAAGGTAGACAGATAAGAAACAACAAAGAAGGCATATTACCAAGGTTGACAGATAAGTGATAACAAAGAAGGCACACATAAGAAATAACAAAAAGGCATATTACCAAGGTAGACAGATAAGTAATAACAAAGAAGGCATATTACCAAGGTCGACAGATAAGTAATAAAAAAGGCATATTACCAAGGTAGACAGATAGGTAATAACAAAGAAGGCATATAACCAAGGTCGACAGATAAGTAATAAAAAAAGGCATATTACCAAGGTAGACAGATAAGTAATAAAAAAGAAGGCATATTACCAAGTTAGTCAGATAAGTAATAAAAAAGAAGGGATATTACCAAGGTAGACAGATAAGTAACAACAAAGAAGGCATATTACCAAGGTAGACAGATAAGTAATAACAAAGAAGCCATATTACCAAGGTAGACAGATAAGTAATAACAAAAAAGGGATATTACCAAGGTAGACGGATAAGTAGTAACAAAGAAGGCATATTACCAAGGTAGACAGATAAGTAATAACAAAGAAGGGATATTACCAAGGTAGACAGATAAGTGATAACAAAGAATGCACACATAAGTGATAACAAAGAAGGCATATTACCAAGGTAGACAGATAAGTAAAAACAAAGAAGGCATATTACCAATGTAGACAAATAAGTGATAAGAAAGAAGGCGTATTACCTAGGTAGACAGATAAGTAATAACAAAGAAGGCATATTACCAAGTTAAACAGATAAGTATTAACAAAGAAGGCATATTATCAAGGTAGACAGATAAGTAATAACAAAGAAGGCATATTACCAAGGTAGACAGATAAGTGATAACAAAGAATGCACACATAAGTGATAACAAAGAAGGCATATTACCAAGGTAGACAGATAAGTAATAACAAAGAAGGCATATTACCAAGGTCGACAGATAAGAAATAAAAAAAGGCATATTACTAAGGTAGACAGATAAGTAATAACAAAGAAAGCATATTAACAAGGTAGGCAGATAAGTGATAACAAAAAAGGCACACATAAGTGATAACAAAGAAGGCATATTACCAAGGTAGACAGATAAGTAAAAACAAAGAAGGCATATTACCAAGATAGACAGATAAGTAATAACAAAGAAGACATATTACCAAGGAAGACAGATAAGGCATAACAATGAAGGCATATTACCAAGGTAGACAAACAAGTAATAGCAAAGAAGGCATAATACAAAGGTAGACAGATAAGTTATAACACAGAAGGCATATTACCAATGTAGACAGATAATTAATAACAAAGAAGGCATATTACCAAGGTAGACAGATAAGTAATAACAAAGAATGCATATTACGAAGGTAGACAGATAAGTAATAACAAAGGAGGCATATTACCAAGTTAGACAGATAAGTAATAACAAAGAAGGCATATTACCAAGTTAGACAGACAAGTAATATAAAAGAGGACATATTACCTAATAGACAGATAAGTAATAACAAAGAAGGCATTTTACCAAGTTAAACAGATAAGTAATAACAAAGAAGGCATATTACCAAGGTAGACAGATAAGTAATAACAAAGAAGGCATATTATCAAGGTCGACAGATAAGTAATAAAAAAAGGCATATTACCAAAGTAGACAGATAAGTAATAACAAAGAAGGCATATTAACAAGGTCGACAGATAAGTAATAAAAAGAATGCATATTACCAAGGTAGACAGATAAGTAGTAACAAAGAAGACATATTACCAAGGAAGACAAATAAGTGATAACAATGAAGGCATATTACCAAGGTAGTCAGATAAGTAATAACAAAGAAGGCATATTACCAATGTAGACAGATAAGTGATAACAAAGAAGGCATATTTCCAATGTAGACAGATAAGTAGTAACAAAGAAGGTATATTACCAAGGTAGACAGATAAGTAATAACAAATAAGGCATATTACCAAAGCAGACAGATAAGTAATAACAAAGAAGGCATATTACCAATGTAGACAGATAAGTGATAATAAAGAAGGCATATTACCAAAGCAGACAGATAAGTAATAACAAAGAAGGCATATTACCAGGTAAACAAATAAGTAATAAAAAAGAAGGCATATTACCAAGGTAGACAGATAAGTAATAAAAAAGAAGGCATATTGCCAAGGTAGACAGATAAGTAATAACAAAGAAGGCATAATACCAAGGTAAGCAGATAAGTAATGACAAAGGAGGCATATTACCAAGGTCGAAAGATAAGTAATAACAAAGAAGGCGTATTACCAAGTTAGACAGATAAGTAATAATAAAGAGGACATATTACCATGGAAGACAGATAAGTAATAACAAAAAAGGCATGTTAGCAAGGTACACAAATACGTAATAACAAAGAAGGCATATTATCAATGTAGACAGATAAGTGATAACAAAGAAGGCATATTACCAAGGTAGACAGACAAGTAATAACAAAGAAGGCATATTACCAATGTACACAGATAAGTATTAAAAAAGAAGACATATTACCAAGGTAGACAGAGAAGTGATAACAAAGATGGCATATTACCAAGGTAGAAAGATAAGTAATAACAAAGAAGACATATTACCAAGGTAGACAGATAATTAATAACAAAGAAGACATATTACCAAGGTAGACAGATAAGTAATAACAAAGAAGGCATTTTACCAAGTTAAACAGATAAGTAATAACAAAGAAGGCATATTACCAAGGTAGACAGATAAGTAATAACAAAGAAGGCATATTACCAAGGTCGACAGATAAGTAATAAAAAAAGGCATATTACCAAAGTAGACAGATAAGTATAAACAAAGAAGGCATATTAACAAGGTAGACAGATTAGTGATAACAAAGAAGGCATATTAACAAGGTAGACAGATAAGTAATAACAACGAAGGGATATTACCAAGGTAGACAGATAAGTAATAACATAGAAGACATATTACCAAGGAAGACAGATAAGTGATAACAATGAAGGCATATTACCAATGTAAACAGATAAGTAATAACAAAGAAGGCATAATACAAAGGTAGACAGATAAGTAATAACAAATAAGGCATATTATCAAGGTAGACAGATAAGTAATAACAAAGAAGGCATATTACCAACGTAGACAGATAAGTAATAAACAAATAAGGCATATTACCAAGGTAGACAGATAAGTAATAACAAAGAAGGCATATTACCAAGGTAGACAGATAAGTAAAAACGAAGAAGGCATATTACCAATGTAGACAGATAAGTGATAACAAAAAAGGCATATTACCTAGGTAGACAGATAAGTAATAACAAAGAAGGCATTTTACCAAGTTAAACAGATAAGTAATAACAAAGAGGGAATATTACCAAGGTAGACAGATAAGTAATAACAAAGAAGACATATTACCAAGGAAGACAGATAAGTGATAACAATGAAGGCATATTACCAAGGTAGACAGATAAGAAACAACAAAGAAGGCATATTACCAAGGTTGACAGATAAGTGATAACAAAGAAGGCACACATAAGAAATAACAAAGAAGGCATATTACCAAGGTAGACAGATAAGTAATAACAAAGAAGGCATATTACCAAGGTCGACAGATAAGTAATAAAAAAGGCATATTACCAAGGTAGACAGATAGGTAATAACAAAGAAGGCATATAACCAAGGTCGACAGATAAGTAATAAAAAAAGGCATATTACCAAGGTAGACAGATAAGTAATAAAAAAGAAGGCATATTACCAAGTTAGTCAGATAAGTAATAAAAAAGAAGGGATATTACCAAGGTAGACAGATAAGTAACAACAAAGAAGGCATATTACCAAGGTAGACAGATAAGTAATAACAAAGAAGCCATATTACCAAGGTAGACAGATAAGTAATAACAAAGAAGGCATATTACCAAGGTAGACAGATAAGTAATAACAAAGAAGGCATATTACCAAGGTAGACAGATAAGTAATAACAAAGAAGGGATATTACCAAGGTAGACAGATAAGTAATAACAAAGAAGGCATATTACCAAGGTAGACAGATAAGTAATAACAAAGAAGGCATATTACCAAGGTAGACAGATAAGTAATAACAAAGAAGGCATATTACCAAGGTAGACAGATAAGTAATAACAAAGAAGGCATATTACCAAGGTAGACAGATAAGTAATAACAAAGAAGGCATATTACCAAGGTAGACAGATAAGTAATAACAAAGAAGGCATATTACCAAGGTAGACAGATAAGTAATAACAAAGAAGGCATATTACCAAGGTAGACAGATAAGTAATAACAAAGAAGGCATATTACCAAGGTAGACAGATAAGTAATAACAAAGAAGGCATATTACCAAGGTAGACAGATAAGTAATAACAAAGAAGGCATATTACCAAGGTAGACAGATAAGTAATAACAAAGAAGGCATATTACCAAGGTAGACAGATAAGTAATAACAAAGAAGGCATATTACCAAGGTAGACAGATAAGTAATAACAAAGAAGGCATATTACCAAGGTAGACAGATAAGTAATAACAAAGAAGGCATATTACCAAGGTAGACAGATAAGTAATAACAAAGAAGGCATATTACCAAGGTAGACAGATAAGTAATAACAAAGAAGGCATATTACCAAGGTAGACAGATAAGTAATAACAAAGAAGGCATATTACCAAGGTAGTTAGAAAAGTAATAACAAAGAAGGCATATTACCAAGGTAGACAGATAAGTAATAACAAAGAAGGCATATTACCAAGGTAGACAGATAAGTAATAACAAAGAAGGCATATTACCAAGGTAGACAGATAAGTAATAACAAAGAAGGCATATTACCAAGGTAGACAGATAAGTAATAACAAAGAAGGCATATTACCAAGGTAGACAGATAAGTAATAACAAAGAAGGCATATTACCAAGGTAGACAGATAAGTAATAACAAAGAAGGCATATTACCAAGGTACACAGATAAGTAATAACAAAGAAGGTATATTACCAAGGTAGGCAGATAAGTAATAACAAAGAAGGCATATTACCAAGGTACACAGATAAGTAATAACAGAGAAGGCATATTACCAAGGTAGACAGATAAGTATAACAAAGAAGGCATATTACCAAGGTAGACAGATAAGTAATAACAAAGAAGGCATATTACCAAGTAGACAGATAAGTAATAACAAAGAAGGCATATTACCAAGGTAGACAGATAAGTAATAACAAAGAAGGCATATTACCAAGGTAGACAGATAAGTAATAACAAAGAAGGCATATTACCAAGGTAGACAGATAAGTAATAACAAAGAAGGCATATTACCAAGGTAGACAGATAAGTAATAACAAAGAAGGCATATTACCAAGGTAGACAGATAAGTAATAACAAAGAAGGCATATTACCAAGGTAGACAGATAAGTAATAACAAAGAAGGCATATTACCAAGGTAGACAGATAAGTAATAACAAAGAAGGCATATTACCAAGGTAGACAGATAAGTAATAACAAAGAAGGCATATTACCAAGGTAGACAGATAAGTAATAACAAAGAAGGCATATTACCAAGGTAGACAGATAAGTAATAACAAAGAAGGCATATTACCAAGGTAGACAGATAAGTAATAACAAAGAAGGCATATTACCAAGGTAGACAGATAAGTAATAACAAAGAAGGCATATTACCAAGGTAGACAGATAAGTAATAACAAAGAAGGCATATTACCAAGGTAGACAGATAAGTAATAACAAAGAAGGCATATTACCAAGGTAGACAGATAAGTAATAAGAAAGAAGGCATATTACCAAGGTAGACAGATAAGTAATAACAAAGAAGGCATATTACCAAGGTAGACAGATAAGTAATAACAAAGAAGGCATATTACCAAGGTAGACAGATAAGTAATAACAAAGAAGGCATATTACCAAGGTAGACAGATAAGTAATAACAAAGAAGGCATATTACCAAGGTAGACAGATAAGTAATAACAAAGAAGGCATATTACCAAGTTAGACAGATAAGTAATAACAAAGAAGGCATATTACCAAGGTAGACAGATAAGTAGTAACAAAGAAGGCATATTACCAAGGTAGACAGATAAGTAATAACAAAGAAGGCATATTACCAAGGTAGACAGATAAGTAATAACAAAGAAGGCATATTACCAAGGTAGACAGATAAGTAATAACAAAGAAGGCATATTACCAAGGTAGACAGATAAGTAATAACAAAGAAGGCATATTACCAAGGTAGACAGATAAGTAATAACAAAGAAGGCATATTACCAAGGTAGACAGATAAGTAATAACAAAGAAGGCATATTACCAAGGTAGACAGATAAGTAATAACAAAGAAGGCATATTACCAAGGTAGACAGGTAAGTAATAACAAAGAAGGCATGTTAACAAGGTAGACAGATAAGTAATAACAAAGAAGA
The DNA here is from genome assembly GCF_019279795.1 of Protopterus annectens. Lineage (NCBI taxonomy): Eukaryota > Metazoa > Chordata > Ceratodontiformes > Protopteridae > Protopterus > Protopterus annectens. The sequence goes on along the minus strand of NC_056735.1, from coordinate 93,670,887 downwards.
ATTGTTACCAAGGTAGACAGATAAGTAATAACAAAGAAGGCATATTACCAAGGTAGACAGATAAGTAATAACAAAGAAGGCATATTACCAAGGTAGACAGATAAGTAATAACAAAGAAGGCATATTACCAAGGTAGACAGATAAGTAATAACAAAGAAGGCATATTACCAAGGTAGACAGATAAGTAATAACAAAGAAGGCATATTACCAAGGTAGACAGATAAGTAATAACAAAGAAGGCATATTACCGAGGTAGACAGATAAGTAATAACAAAGAAGGCATATTACCAAGGTAGACAGATAAGTAATAACAAAGAAGGCATATTACCAAGGTAGACAGATAAGTAATAACAAAGAAGGCATATTACCAAGGTAGACAGATAAGTAATAACAAAGAAGGCATATTACCAAGGTAGACAGATAAGTAATAACAAAGAAGGCATATTACCAAGGTAGACAGATAAGTAATAACAAAGAAGGCATATTACCAAGGTAGACAGATAAGTAATAACAAAGAAGGCATATTACCAAGGTAGACAGATAAGTAATAACAAAGAAGGCATATTACCAAGGTAGACAGATAAGTAATAACAAAGAAGGCATATTACCGAGGTAGACAGATAAGTAATAACAAAGAAGGCATATTACCAAGGTAGACAGATAAGTAATAACAAAGAAGGCATATTACCAAGGTAGACAGATAAGTAATAACAAAGAAGGCATATTACCAAGGTAGACAGATAAGTAATAACAAAGAAGGCATATTACCAAGGTAGACAGATAAGTAATAACAAAGAAAGCATATTACCAAGTTAGACACCCAAGTAATAACAAAGAAGGCATATTACCAAGGTAGACAGATAAGTAATAACAAAGAAGGCATAGTACCATTGTAGACAGATACGGAATAACAAAGAATGCATATTACCACGGTAGATAGATAAGTAATAACAAAGAATACATATTACCAAGGTAGACAGATAAGTAATAACAAAGAAGGCATATTACCAAGGTAGATAGATAAGTAATAACAAAGAAGGCATATTACCATGGTAGACAGATGAGTAATAACAAAGAAGGCATGTTACCAAGGTAGACAGATAAGTAATAACAAAGAAGGCATATTACCAAGGTAGACAGATAAGTAATAACAAAGAAGGCATATTACCAAGGTAGACAGATAAGTAATAACAAAGAAGGCATATTACCAAGGTAGACAGATAAGTAATAACAAAGAAGGCATATTACCAAGGTAGATGGATAAGTAATAACAAAGAAGGCATATTACCAAGGTAGACAGATAAGTAATAACAAAGAAGGCATATTACCAAGGTAGACAGATAAGTAATAACAAAGAAGGCATATTACCAAGGTAGACAGATAAGTAATAACAAAGAAGGCATATTACCAAGGTAGACAGATAAGTAATAACAAAGAAGGCATATTACCAAGGTAGACAGATAAGCAATAACAAAGAAGGCATATTACCAAGGTAGACAGATAAGTAATAACAAAGAAGGCATATTACCAAAGTAAACAGATAAGAAATAACAAAGAAGGCCTATTACCAAGTTAGACAGATAAGTAATAACAAAGAAGGCATATTACCAAGGTAGACAGATAAGTAATAACAAAGAAGGCATATTACCAAGGTAGACAGATAAGTAATAACAAAGAAGGCATATTACCAAGGTAGACAGATAAGTAATAACAAAGAAGGCATATTACCAAGGTAGACAGATAAGTAATAACAAAGAAGGCATATTACCAAGGTAGACAGATAAGTAATAACAAAGAAGGCATATTACCAAGGTAGACACGTAAGTAATAACAAAGAAGGCATATTACCAGGTTAGGCAGATAAGTAATAACAAAGAAGGCATATTACCAAGGTAGACAGATAAGTAATAACAAAGAAGGCATATTACCAAGGTAGACAGATAAGTAATAACAAAGAAGGCATATTACCAAGGTAGACAGATAAGTAATAACAAAGAAGGCATATTACCAAGGTAGACAGATAAGTAATAACAAAGAAGGCATATTACCAAGGTAGACAGATAAGTAATAACAAATAAGGCATATTACCAAGGTAGACAGATAAGTAATAACAAAGAAGGCATATTACCAAGGTAGACAGATAAGTAATAACAAAGAAGCTATATTACCAAGGTAGACAGATAAGTAATATCAAAGATGACATATTACCAAGGTAGACAGATAAGTTATAACAAAGAAGGCATATTACCAAGGTAGACAGATAAGTAATAACAAAGATGGCATATTACCAAGGTAGACAGATAAGTAATAACAAAGAAGGCATATTACCAAGCTAGACAGATAAGTAGTAACAAAGAAGGCATATTACCAAGGCAGAAAGATAAGTAATAATAAAGAAGGCATAGTACCAAGGTAGACAGATAAGTAATAACAAAGAAGACATATTACCAAGGTAGACAGATAAGTAATAACAAAGAATGCATATTACCAAGGTAGAAGGATAAGTAATAACAAAGAAGGCATATTACCAATGTAGACAGATAAGTAATTATAAAGAAGGCATAATACCAAGGTAAGAAGATAAGTAATGACAAGGGAGGCATATTACCAAGGTCGACAGATAAGTATTAACAAAGAAGGCATAATACCAAGGTAAGCAGATAAGTAATGACAAACGAGGCATATTACCAAGGTCGACAGATAAGTAATAACAAAGAAGGCATATGACGAAGTTAGACAGATAAGTAATTACAAAGAAGGCATATTATCAAGGTAGACAGATAAGTAATAATAAAGTGGACATATTACCATGGTAGACAGATAAGTAATAACAAAAAAGGCATATTACCAATGTACACAAATACATAATAACAAAGAAGGCATATTATCAAGGAAGACAGATAACTGATAACAAAGAAGGCATATTACCAAGGTAGTCAGATAAGTGATAACAAAGAAGGCATATTACCAAGGTAGACAGACAAGTAATAACAAAGAAGGCATATTACCAATGTAGACAGATAAGTATTAAAAAAGAAGACATATTACCAAGGTAGACAGATAAGTGATAGCAAAGAAGGCATATTACCAAGGTAGACAGATAAGTAATAACAAAGAAGGCATAATACCAAGGTAGACAGATAAGTAATAACAAAGCTGGCATATTATCAAGGTAGACAGATAAGTAATAAAAAAGACGGCATATTACCAAGGTAGACAGATAAGTAATAACAAAGAAGGCATATTACCAAGCTAGACAGATAAGTAATAATAAAGAAGGTATATTACCATGGTAGACAGATACGTAATATCAAAGAAGCCATATTACCTAGGTAGACTGGTAAGTAATAACAATGAAGGCATATTACCAAGGAGACAGATAAGTAATAACAAAGAAGGCATATTACCAAGGTAGACAGATAAGTAATAACAAAGAAGACATATTACCAGGGTAGACAGATAAGAAATAACAAAGAAGGCATATTACCAAAATAGACAGATAAGTATTAACAAAGAAGGCATAATACCAAGGTAGGCAGATAAGTAATAACAAAGAAGGCATATTACCAATGTAGACAGATAAGTAATAACAAAGAAGGCATATTACCAAGGTAGACAGATAAGTAATAACAAAGAAGGCATATTACCAAGGTAGACAGATAAGTAATAACAAAGAAGGCATAAAACCAAGGTAGGCAGATAAGTAATAACAAAGAAGGAATATTACCAAGGTAGACAGATAAGTAGTAACAAATAAGGCATATTACCATGGTAGACAGATAAGTAATAACAAAGAAGGCATAATACCAAGGGAAACAGATAAGTAATAACAAAGAAGGCATATTACCAAGGTAGACAGATAAGTAATAACAAAGAAGGCATTTTGCCAAGGTAGACAGATAAGTAATAACAAAGAAGGCATATTACCAAGGTAGAAAGATAAGTAATAAAGAAGGCATATTACCAAGGTAGATAGATAAATAATAACAAAGAAGGTATATTACCAAGTTAGACATATAAGTAATAGTAAAGAGGACATATTACCAAGGTAGACAGATAAGTAATAACAAAGAAGGCATATTACCAAGGTAGACAGATAAGTAATAACAATGAAGACATATTACCATGGTAGACAGATAAGTAATAACAAAGAAGGCATACTACCAAGGTAGACAGATAAGTAATAAGAAAGAAGGCATAATACCAAGGTAGACAGATAAGAAATAACAAAGAAGGTATAACACCAAGGTAGACAGATAAGTAATATCAAAGGCGACATATTACCAAGGTAGACAGATAAGTAATAACAAAGATGGCATATTACTAAGGTAGACAAATAAATATTAAAAAAAGAAGGCATATTACCAAGGTAGACATATAAGTAGTAATAAAGAAGGCATATTACCAAGGTAGACAGATAAGTAATAACAAAGAAGGTATATTACCATGGTAGACAGATAAGTAATAACAAAGAAAGCATATTACCAAGGTAGACAGGTAAGTAATAACAAATAAGGCATATTACCAAGGAGACAGATAAGTAATAACAAAGAAGGCATATTATCAAGGTAGACAGACAAGTAATAACAAAGAAGGCATATTACCAATGTAGACAGATAAGTATTAAAAAAGTAGACATATTACCAAGATAGACAGATAAGTGATAACAAAGAAGGCATATTACCAAGGTAGACAGATAAGTAATAACAAAGAAGGCATAATACCAAGGTAGACAGATAAGTAATAACAAAGATGGCATATTATCAAGGTAGACAGATAAGTAATAACAAAGAAGGCATATTACCAAGTTAGACAGATAAGTAATAACAAAAAAGGCATATTACCAAGGTAGACAGATAAGTAATAACTAAGAAGGTATATTTCCAAGGTAGACAGATACGTAATAACAAAGAAGGCATATTACCAAGGTAGACAGAAAAGTAATAACAAAGAAGGCATATTACCAAGGTAGACAGATAAGTAATAACAAAGAAAGCATAAAACCAAGGTAGACAAATAAGTAATAACAAAGAAGGCATAATACCAAGGTAAACAGATAAGTAATAATAAAGAAGGCATATTACCAAGGTAGACAGATAAGTAATAACAAAGAAGGCATATTACCAAGTTAGACAGATAAGTAATAGTAAAGAGGACATATTACCAAGGTAGACAGATAAGTAATAACAAAGAAGGGATATTACCAAGGTAGACAGATAAGTATTAACAAAGAAGGCATATTACCAAGGTATTAGGATAAGTAATAACAAAGAAGGCATAATACCAAGGTTGACAGATAAGTAATAACAAAGGAGGCATATTACCAAGGTAGACAGATAAGTAATAACAAAGAAGGCATATTACCACGGTAGACAGATAAGTAATAACAAAGAAGGCATATTACCAAGGTAGACAGATAAGTAATAACAAAGAAGGCATATTACCACGGTAGACAGATAAGTAATAACAAAGAAGGCATATTACCAAGGTAGACAGATAAGTAATAAAAAAGAAGGGATATTACCAAGGAAGACAGATAAGTAACAACAAAGAAGCCATATTACCAAGGTAGACAGATAAGTAATAACAAAGAAGGCATATTACCAAGGTAGACACATAAGTAATAACAAGAAAGGCATATTACCAAGGTAGATAGACAAGTAATGACAAAGAAGGCATATTACCAAGATAGACAGATAAGTAATAACAAAGAAGGCATATTACCAAGGTAGACAGATAAGTAATAACAAAGAAGGCATATTACCAAGGTTGACAGATAAGTAATAACAAAGAAGGCATATTACCAAGGTAGACAGATAAGTAATATCAAAAAGGGCATATTACCAAGGTAGACAGATAAGTAATAACAAAAATGGCATATTATCAAGGCAGTCAGATAAGTAATAAAAAAAGACATATTACCAAGTTAGACAGATAAGAAATAATAAAGAGGACATATTACCAAGGTAGACAGATAAGTAATAACAAATAAGGCATATTACCAAGGTAGACAGATAAGTAATAACAAAGATGGCATATTACCAAGGTAGACAGATAAGTAATAACAAAGAAGGCATATTACCAAGGTAGACAGATAAGGAATAACAAAGAAGGGATATTACCAAGGTAGACAGATAAGTAATAACAAAGAAGACATATTACCAAGGCAGTCAGATAAGTAATAAAAAAAGACATATTACCAAGTTAGACAGATAAGTAATAACAAAAAAGGTATATTACCAAGGTAGACAGATAAGTAATATCAAAGAAGACGTATTACCAAGGTAGACAGATAAGTGATAACAAAGAAGGCATATTACCAAGGTAGACAGATAAGTAATAACAAAGAAGGCATATTACCAAGGTAGACAGATAAGTAATAACAAAAAAGGCATATTACCAAGGTAGACAGATAAGTAATAACAAAAAAGGCATATTACCAAGGTTGACAGATAAGTAATAACAAAGAAGGCATATTTCCAAGGTAGACTGGTAAGTAATAACAAAGAAGGCATATTACCAAGGTAGACAGATAAGTCATAACAAAGAAGGCATATTACCAAGGTAGACAGATAAGTAATAACAAAAAAGGCATATTACCAAGGTAGACAGATAAGTAATAACAAAAAAGGCATATTACCAAGGTTGACAGATAAGTAATAACAAAGAAGGCATATTTCCAAGGTAGACTGGTAAGTAATAACAAAGAAGGCATATTACCAAGGTAGCCAGATAAGTAATAACAAAGAAGGCATATTACCAAGGTAGACAGATAAGTAATAACAAAGAAGGCATATAACCAAGGTAGACAGATAAGTAATAATAAAGAGGACATATTAGAGATGAGATATTTACAAATGACATAAACAGACATGAAATAGACAATATCACAAGTTTGAGTTACCCCTGATAAAAGTCGTTGGAAAAAATAACAGTAATGTCATTGATTATATACATTCATGGTGAGAGTTAGCCAGCCTTGTTACAGTGGCAAAGCCAGTTTAGTGCCAGATGTTGTTTGAGTTTAGCTTTGAACTGGGATAGGGAGGAGAACAAATTAATGTTAGCGGGAATGAGGTTCTATGGTTTAACTGCAGAGTTTGCAAAGAGGGAGTCACCAGCTACATTGTTAATTTTAATTGTTTTAATTTGTAGTCTGTTTGAGGATCGGAGCAGTCTTGGATTGTTGTGGGGAGTGATCATATTTTTAAATGCTGGTGTGTTATCTGGATTATACAGAATTTTATTAGCCGTAATCAAAAGGTTATATTGGATGAGACTGGGAAGTTTTAGCCACCCAAGCTGTTTAAGGTTGATGCAATGGTGTGTTCTAAAAGGTAGGCCAGTGGCAAACCTGGCAATGTGGTTGTAACAGACTGAGAGTCTATTAAGTACAGTTTTATTTAGATTAGAGAGAAGGGTGATGCATATAAAAGTGTTGGAAGCAGGTGGGAGCGAGCTATGGAACCATAGCCGGAGGGGTTAGGAAGGCTTTTATTCTATACAGTGACCCTAGTTTTTTATTGATGATTTTGATTGTTTGGTTTACATGAAGGTCAAATTTTAGGTTATTATCAATTATTACTCCTAACAGCTTTGTAGAGGAGTCAGGGGTGATTATAGGTTCATAGATTCATAGGTTAGTACTAAGCTAACTGCCCTTGCGAGCCATTTTAAGCCTAGCCAATTACCCCTTGTGAGACTCAAACCCTGCACCTTGTGTTTGTAAGGCAAACACCTTAACCATTAGGCCACCCTCCCAACATTATTGTGCCATCTTTTGCATTTATGGTGAAGGTAAATGGTGTGGACCTTTGTGTTGAAGAGAATGAAAGCGTTTTAGTTTTTTTGGGATTTAGCAACAATCGACGCTCGGAGAGCCAGGTTTCTTTAGTATTAAAGGTGGATTGAGTAACAGACCTTAATTCTGAGGGAGATGTGGCTGAGCAAATCAGGGTGAAATCATCAGTGTATTGGATACAGCTGACATTCAGGATGACTGTATATAGGTTGCTTATAAAGATGGAAAACAGTAGGGGTACTAATATGGAGCCTTGTGGCACTCCAAGGGGGTTAGGCAATAGGTTGGAGAGCTTGTTCTGCCAGAGGACAGCCTGCTGCCTCCCACTGAGGTAAGATTTAAATGGGTATATATTAGAACATCGAAGTATTACTACTCCGAATGTTCTAATATCAAACCCTTTGCATCGAATGCTGAAAATAGCGAAGCTGCAGAATATCGAATACTTTCCTAAGGAAAGTTTTCGGTGGGCCATTTCTGCAGCTTCGCTATTTCCTTGAGTGTGAAATGAAGGTTATGGACCGGGTTAAGGTAAGTTTGTGAATGAAGGTGAGTGTGCGATAGGGACCTTAGGGTTAGGGACCGGGAAAGGTGAGTGTGCGATAGGGACTTTAGGGTTAGGGAGCGGGTAAGGTGAGTGTGCGATAGGGTCTTTAAGGTTAGGGAGAGGATAAAGTGAGTGTGCGATAGGGACTTTAGGGTTAGGGAGCAGGTAAGGTGAGTGTGCGGTAGTTACGGACCTTAGAGTTAGGGTTGGGTTAAGGTAAATGGATAGCTAGTAGTGTATGTATGGTTTAGTGTAGGGTTTTGTGAAGTGTATGCATGTAGATTATGTATTTTGGTGTGCTTGTGTTGTGTGTATGTTTGTTGGAACAGTGAATTCTTTTCCCTGGGAAAAAATTTGCTGTTCTGAATGTTTGATGTTATGGTGTTTCGAGTGAAATGGTTTGATATTATAACATTTGATGTAGTAATACTTCGATGTTCTGATATAGATCCAATTTAAACCATAGAATGGCATTGGTATTTAGACAGAAAGATTGCAGGGTTGAATCAAAAGTTGGTGAACCACCATGTCAAATGCCTTTGAAAGATCCAAGAAGTGGGATGAGGATATTTGATTATTGTTATGATTATTATTAATGGTATTGTTGAACGCTAGTAGGGCTATGGTTGTGCTGTGGTGTGAACGGAAGCCATGTTGGGTATCGACCATGAGGTGATTCTGAATTAAGTGGTTCATGAGTTGTTTGTGAATACATTTTTTCCATAATCTTAGCTAGTGGAGAAAGTATAGCTATCAGTCTGTAATTGGAGAATTCAGTGGAGGAACCTCCTTTATGTAGTGGGATTACATAGGATGTTTTCCAAATAGTGGGAATTTTTGCCTCTGCTATGGTGCAGTTAATTAGTATAGATACTGGATAGGCTATGGCATCAGCTGATTTTTGAAGGTACGCAGCAGGGAGTTGATCAGCTGAGAGTGTGGTGAGTTTTAATTTTTTGAGCAAAGTACAGATAAGTGATGTGGACACTGGTTGGAAGCTGAAAGAGAGTAGGTTTATAGGGGTGGTACTATCAGGACCAGGGGAGCTGGGAGGTAGTAGGCTAGCTAGGGCTTGAATTGTCTATGTAAAGAAATGGTTAAAACTGTCTGAGACATCCTCAGGAGATTTATCAATGGTAGTGATGGGGATAGGGGTAGACATTTTTCCAGGATGGAGTAGATTATTCAGACCTACCCAAAACATCTGAGGATTGTTCTTGTTTGCTTTCTGTATATTACAGTAGTATTGTTTTTTGTCTTGTAGAATGTATTTTTTAGTCTCATTCCTAGCTTGCTTGTATTTAACATGATTGTAGGGGTCTTTAGTGGAACGCCATAGAGCCCAGATTTTGTTTCTGCTGGAAATTTTTAGTATAGATTCTTTAGACAGCCATGGGGCAGATTTTGCCTTTGTTCACTTAGAAAGGGCAGGTGCATGCAAGTCAAGGATATCAAGAAATCTATTGTTGAAATATGCAACTGTCTCTTCGAAGGGGAGGTGTTTTAACATAGACCAGTTACAGGAGTTAAATTCCTGTTTGAATTTGACAGGGTCAACGTTTACTTTGTTTCTGACTTTTCTGAGTAAGGATTGATGAGGAATAATGACTTTTTGCTTAACTATATAAGTAAGAAGGTGATCATTCAGATCATCGGGGAAGGTACCAGCAGTGTACAGTTGGGGGTTAGTATTTACAAGTACCCAGTCTAGTACGCCTTCTTTATGTTTGGGATTACCTAGCCTGGTTGGGGTGGTTATGATTTGAGTAAATGCATGCAGGTTGATGTGGGTGGTAGGGGATTCTGAGGAACAGGTGGCCTAGTCTATGTTAAAGTCACCAAGTAAAAGGGTTTCTTGAGGGTAATGACATGAAATCCAGTGTAGGGTATCTTTGAGTGTGGCTATATTATTACCCGGGGGAATATACATACAGATAATGTTGATGCATTTACTTTTGTTAATTTGCAATTTAGTGGCCAGATTTATGAGTTATTAATTTGAGATGGTTGATTAACATCTAGGGTCACATTCAATGCAGATTTATAGAGTGTAGCTACCCCACCCCCCTTCCTGGAAGCACGGTTTAGCCTGTGAATGTTATACCCAGGTGGTAACACTTCATTATCAGTTGTGGTAGGTTTTAACCAGGTCTCAGATAGACAGAGAATCTCAGGGAAGTGGACAGCCAGGAGTGCATGCAGTTTATGTACCTTGTTATTGATGCTTCTAATATTGAAATGACAGGCCAGGAGAGAGTTGGTAGGTCTACTAATTGTAGTTTTTTGGCTTAGGTGGAAGATAGAGGGGGTATATATATATATATATATATATATATATATATATATATCTATATATATATATATATATATATATATATATATATATATATGGTTCCCATTCAGAAGCCTGAAACATCATAAGCCTGAAAATCAAAATCCTGAAACCAAAAGCCTGAAAATTCAGAATCCTGAAAACTCAAAATCCTGAAAGCCCAAAATCCTGAAAGCCCAAAATCCTGAAACTCAAAATCCTGAAAACACAAAATAGACATACTGATGTCATTGTGGCTTTGCTATTGTTAGCCCTGTGGTGTTAGGTCATGCGTTGGGATCAGGTAACTGTGCGGTTGGTTTTATGTTAGGGTTAGGGGCGGTTTAAGTGAGTTAGGGTTAGGGCGCAGGTTAGGCATGTATGCAATAGTGACAAATATTGTGGTTAGGGGTGGTTTAAGTGAGTTAGGGTTAGGGCGCGGGTCGGGTGAGTGTGCGATAGTGATGGACCTTAGGGTTAGGGTTAGGGTCAGGGTCAGTTGGTAGATATTAGTGTCTTTATAGTGACATATTAGCATTATTTGTGTTTTCAGGATTTTGAGTTTCAGGATTTTGGGCTTTCAGGATTTTGGGCTTTCAGGATTTTGAGTTTTCAGGATTCTGAATTTTCAGGCTTTTGGTTTCAGGATTTTGATTTTCAGGCTTATGATGTTTCAGGCTTCTGAATGGGAACCATATATATATATATATATATATATATATATATATATATATATATATATATATATATATATATATATATATATATATATATATATATATATATATATATATATATAGATAGATATATGGGTCTACTTCACATGGTCGACAGGCCATATGATCGACACTCCTTTGGTCGATAGTTCATTTGGTCGACAAGCATTTTATGTGGGGGGCTTTGCCCCCACACCCCCGCTAACTATATATATCAACTCCAGGGTCGCACAACATTGGGGAGGGGGGTAAATCTGCTTGTCGACCAAATGAACTGTCGACTAACTGAGTGTCGATCATATGGCCTGTCGACCATCTCAGGTAGACCCATATATATATATATATATATATATATATATATATATATATATATATATATATATATATCAGAGGTGGATGGGCCAGGGTTGGGATGAATGTCACCACCAAGTATAAGACTAGGGCTATACATAGTGATAAGTTTCAGGAGTTTGTTTAAAAGTTTGTAATATTGTTGGGCTCTAGAACTTGTGTGCCTGGGGTTTGCATGCTGAAAGAGTGAGCAAGGCTTAGAGTTGGACCCATATTGATTAGTATGGCTAAAGGTGGGCTGTTTTACATCTGGTGTGATAGTATGGCCATTTGGGTACTGATAATCAATAAGCATCTGGTTTTCATACAAGGTGATTACATAAGTAGCCAGCAGTATGGGTATTAGAGAATAGTGTAACATTATGAGAGGAGTGTATTTAGAAGCAAAGATGACAAATACAAAGACAATTACAGCACACAATAGTTCCATCAGAGTTTAATTCTTGGCCTAAATAAAGTCCAAATCTTAGTTACAAATATATGCAGAGATAAGTCACAAACAGTACAGTAAAAAGAACAATATTAAGTCTTGGCATTACAGTATACAAAAATATGTTACATTATAAAGGAGAGTTTAGTTGTGGTAACAAAGGTATGCTTTACACAAAACATCAAGCAGTAAAGGGCAGCAGTAATTAAACAAGGTATTTGTCAACTGAATGACCAGACATTTGAGTTTCAGACTTCATATCCTCCAGAAAACTCATGGCAACACAAAACCTTTTACTGTAGCAACTTTCCAACTTCATAAGAACACATGGCAACTCTAATGCTGTATAAGGCAAAATAATTTTCCCTAGTAGCAAAGCATTCAAAAAAATGCAAATGCCTTGATTGTAAACCATAATAGCTGTATGTATATGTATCATGAAAGGCAACCAGAAAGAGTATTAGAAGGTGAACAATATAAAGTTATAAATCATGTCCCAAAAAGAATGATGCCATGACCATATTATAACAATAATGGGAAAAATCCTTGTGGTGTGAAGTGTCCAATGAATCTCCTGGAAATAAAGATGAAACCCAGGCCGCTAGGCCTCAATGAAATATTAACAAGATATACCAAATAAAGGCAAACGCAATCAGCCTAAAATGCCCAATGCTGCTTAATAACTATCATGGTGAAATTGCTGATTACACTAATACATATCAGCCAATAATAAGGCATAGATAAGTTCTGAATATGAGAAACACAAAATGATATAGCATCCCACAATACCTGTTAATAATCCAAAACAACATAATAAATGTCCAGTGCTGATTTATGACTGTTTTTGCTTCAATTTACTGGTTGTACTAAAATATACCAGCTGATAGTAAGACACAGAAAAGTTCGATTGCCAAAGAAACCAAAAATTATGTACCCAGAATTTCATCTTTCTGTGGTTCATATGGGTAAACCTGTATTGGTAGCATATTTAAATATGCTTGGAAATTCCTTTTTTTATTTATCTTGTGAAGATATGTGAAGGCTGCCAACCTAGCCAGATAGAATTTTGTGGATAATTCTGTCATTTATAAATATTAATGTAAGCCACATGCTTGTTCTCTTTGCTAAATGTTGAACTTCAAAAATGTAACCACATTGCACTCTGCAGAAGGAAAGCTGAGAAGTCAAGCATTGTATAATTTTTTTATCTCAATCTCAAAGCCGAGATGTTTGGATGAAGGAATTCTTGCTATTGTTTTGAGACCAGAGTTAATTGCTAGAATTTATATGTATAATGTCTTTTATTGCTGTAGCTTCCTGACCAGATGCAAGATCAAAAGGGCTGTTACACCCTGGGTTTCTATTAGTGTGGGAACCAGAGAGAAATGATGAAATCTGAAATGAGCCAGTAGTACTGGGTTGTCAATTTAAGGACAGAGAGACTCAGATCATTTTGTATTTTTCTTCAGAACATGCAACTCACCAGAACTCTACCTGTGCTCTATATGTAAGTTTATTTTAGAACTGTGTTTCTGTTACATATAGCTAGGAAATAGGAAGATTAGACTAGATGTTTTTCTGTATTGATGCCAGAACTATTCTACTGTATTATTTTAAGCATTTCTCTGTAGTCTCTGAACTCTTGACTAGCACTGTGTAGTAAGAAGTACTGTCTTGTGTTATTATTATTTATTATCAAATGTTTTTCTGTGGCTGTTTTATGTAGAGATAATTTAAGCTCTAGAGTGCATTGCATGGATATAGTGATACAGTCCAAGCCACCCCAAATAAGCCTTGCTGTTCAGTCACACTTAACATTTGGATAATAATATTGCACAGTAATAATTGGACACCCTTTGATAAGGGCCTTATAGCCTGGATAGAAGGGGCATAGCTGGAGAACCTGTGCCAGTCTTACCCAGGAGTGTATGTGTGTTTGTATATAACTCATATCCTAAAGTGTGTATGTGCCAGCTACTTGGGCAGGGACACAAAGCACTGGTTGGACAGAGAGGGTGCTGGAGGTTTTAGCTTGACCACTAGACTGACATCTGGACCCTATAGCTGTCCCAGTGGGGAGTCTTATTGGGGATCTGGAGAGAAAGGGAGAAACCAGCCCCAGACTGACTGTGATCTCTGTGTGGTCTTAAGGGAAATTGTACTTTGCTGTGTGTATTTGTTATCCTCCCCTATGTGGATGCCCCTCACTGGTGTTAGTGGTGAGGATTGAGGTTGCTTGATTGCTGGGCCAGTGCACGGGTGTCACAAATCTAATTCTTCCTACTCCCATATCAGTATATCTTTATTCTACATTGCTCTAGTTTCTGCTTGCATGTCTTGATATTTTACTTTATGTCTTTCAGTTTGTAAGATAATGTAGTCACTGGTTGTATCAGGTTTGATAATTAAATCTATATTTGCCTTTTTCTCTTGACCTACAACATCCTGTTCATTTGTTTCTACCTTTTTATTTGGTAACATGGGATGATTCCATGTGATTATTTCTTATTCATTTTCAGTAATTCTTTCTGGTTGATATTTCCAATGCCTCTCAGCTACCTGGATGTTGTAACATTTACACAATCTCCAGTGTAACAACATGGTCACATTGTTAAGTATTTCATTATATAAACCTTCAGTCATAAGCATATCAGAACCTGCAACAAGATGTGCAACTGTTTCTAGTTGTGTACAGCAGAATTAATGTTTCTTAGTATCTCTTACCTTTTCTATGCATTTTTGAACCATTAAGTATGCATTCCGCTGTCTTGAGCTGACAATATTAACCTTTCACCTTTTGATTCACATTCGCCTTGACTGACTTGAATATCAGGTCTTGAGCAACATGTGGTTGTTCCCACGGTTTTCTGCACTTTCCATTATAATTGTGGGCTTTCAGGTTTTCCTTTTTTATTGATCACGTTCTTTATTTTTTGCCCACTTGTGGTTTGATTTTCATACTTAATCCCTTCCTAAAAGCTTCTACTAACCAGTTGGATGTATGTACTGACTCGTAGTGGGGGGGGGGGCTTTATCAGCTACAGCATGACTCTTAATTTACAGCGACTACTGAAGAGGGGGCTGGTCATCACCCAGCTTCAGAAAGACTTTATCTTGTTTTTTTATCATCTAGACTAATCACCATATCTTTCTTGCTTGATATACCATTGTGCCAGCTCTGAAGCATATGGAACATTATTTCATAAAACCCAAATAATTTTTAGCATTTTTTCTTTATTCTTATGAGAATGTGAATGTGTATACCATAATTCTGTAGATTTTGCTCTCATTTCTAATCTCCATAGTGGACCTAAGAACCATTTTTCTTCCTTGTATACTCATATGCCCTTTTGCTTTAATCCATTGCCCTATATAGGGGGCTGCACCCCCTCCTGACATCTTAATTTGTATCCTCCTTGTCACTCCCCTCAGTAGTGTCACCTGGTTAATTTTTAGCCCTGCCATGACCGTCCATATGTCATGCTCCTTTAAGTGTCATGAAATTAAAAAAAATGTTCCCACAGAGTTCCCAGGTCATGCATTTATTTGCGTAGACTTGGGCACTGGCACTCTCTACTTTTCATCTCTGTTGGCTTGCTCCTTTCTGCCTTCCTCATGCTGATATTATCCATCCCTTCCACCTTTTCCACTAGTTTCCTTATATTGTTTCCACTAGTGAAATGTATGGTACAAACTGCTCTGATGTTCTGGGGGGAATGGGTAGTACTTCTGCACCATGTTCTGTGTAGCTGCCTGCTGATGACAGGTTTAATCCTGTTAGGATCACGGTCTCACTCTCAGACATATTGTCCACTATGCCTGCACATGTCTCCTTCCCTACAAGGACAGTCTCCACTGAAGTGGAAATCCTGGCTTTTTGTGCATGTGCTCTAACACTCTTTCTGTTCGCTAAAACCTCACCACTGCTAAGGACAGACAGTTTAGTGACAAAGGTTAACATGTGCGCTGCTTAACTAAGGCTTCTACCTAATTCAGCGGTCTTCTCCTACAGTACTTCTGTTTCTTTCCTGATTAAGTTACTCCACTTCATTTCCCAAAGAACAGATCCTGGAGTTATATGTGTTTCCCCCCTGCTGCCTCCTGCACAGGCCTGACTGGAACCTGACTTCAAGGTCCCTTGTCCTAGTGCTACCTCAGCAGTGGAATTCCATCTCGGATGTTGCTTCCTTATCCTTGTGGTTTCCTCTATGGAGAATCCCAGCCTGTTTCTTAAGCTCTTTGGATGGTTGTTCCATAACTTAGACAGGCCAATGATGCACCAACATAAATTAATGAAGCACAGTTGTTGGAATATGCCTGTTTTTCCCCTGTGTCATCCTTCCACTGTCCTTTTTAGTATGACTATTGTTTATTTTTGTCATCACATGGGGCACTGATGATGGCATCGGTCACTCCTCCATAGGAGAGATGGCCCTCCATATCCTGGCAAACTGTAGTTAAATTTAAGACAATGTGGACAGACACCTGTGGATGAGACAACACTGTGTCTTCCTGAACATTGTGTAGATGTTTGCCGCTTCACACTCATTGTAACACTCCCATCACTTCTGTGTGCTGGCTTCTTAACTGCTGTTTTCTCTCATATATTGTCTCAATTTGTTGATGATGACACTGCTGCCTTTATTAAGGAAATACTTGATGTATGAATGAACTGATACTCTCCTTTGCAAACTACACAATGTTCAGCATTTGGTATGTAATTACATACATACTTGTGTGCTGCAGGCTGGATATGCTAATTTTGCACAGGTAATGAGGTATAGTTCCACTGGCATGTAAATTGTATGATTATGTCACCAAAAGCTACAAGCCTTGTCTGGAATGTACACCTCTTATTACATTGGCACAGTGAGTGTGTCTCAGTAAGTTTATGGGAAGTTATCACACACCCATACTCTGGAAGTATTCCAAGAATAGCTGAAGACTTAACTGGATTGTCTGTTATTTTTATAAAGTGATTGCATCATTTACTCTGTAATCAGTTAATCTGCATTCCACATTTCCTTATACTGCCATGTTATTTATTTCACATAATTTGTTCTTCCCTTTTTTCTATATAATGCAGAAGCTGGACAAGATTGCACAGTTCATGAAATCCAGTCGTTATTACAAAGGTCCGATTAATAACCGGATGGCCAAGTGGGGAAACAAGAGGATGTAACATAAGATGAAACTTCACATATCACTACAATGTGTCACAACCCCAATATCACTGTCATGCTTGGAATTATAATTTTTATAATGCAACTTAACAAAGTATTGTATAGTTTTAATCTTACAGTATGAACATACGCCACAACCTTGTCATTATCAGTGACTTATGCACTTGTTGAATAAGTGTGTATTTAATATGATAGCAATGGACTGTAACAGCACTTGTAAATACAGTGCTTCTTAATTTCTATCATTGTGAAAAATTCCATTGTACTTCTCCTTCTACAACATGGTCTACAGTAAAGCCTCTTACTATAGGTCCTCTTGTAAAATAAAAGGAGTGTTTTTTTTTTTATAACATGTTAGGTTTTTACTTACTTTGTTTCATTTTTTAAATCATTATGTATTTTCTTAACAAAAAATGAGGCATAGCTATTTATTAGATAAATAATGTTTACTTCTTTCTTGCTGATCAATATTCAAGTCTCATATGCAGGGTGCTTACCTAAACATATCAAATGTGAAATACAGTATCTCATTATTGGTGGGATCTTGCTTATGCTCATCTCTACAGAAAGGAGCAACAAAATGTTTAACGGCCTGACTAACGCCTAAACACTTGGTGGCTCTCATTAAATCTAGTGCTCAGTAATTATTCATACCTTTGTTAATTGTCACTAAATGCAAGTGCTTGCTGCGTATGTCTTGTTATACATACTGCTTGTGTGTGCGTGTGTGCATGTGTGTGCGTGTTGATGTGTGTATGTTAAAACAAAACACCAAACAAGCCAGTTGGTAGTGTTTTTTTTTTTATTTCAAGAACGTTAAACACCAACAAGCATTCTGATGTGGGCTTGACCTGCAGTACCTGCAGAAGGATCCTGGTAAACAAGGATGTGTCCAACAGCTTTCCAAGCATTAACCTGTGCGTGGTATCCTTATGCCTTTTTCTTTTTATGCCATCAGGGAATACCAGCACCTCACATCTGCTTCTTTTTATTCCACCTACAGACACCAGTTTCCCTATATCTTACTTCTGTCACCTTGCTGCAGTTCTGCGGACCCTGCCTTCTCCATACCTTACTTCTGTCTCATTGCTCCAACTGCACAGACACTAGTTTTTCCATGCTATTATTGTCGTTTTTCCTTACTTCATCAGCAAATACCAGGACCTCACTTCTGCCTCCTCTTACTCCATCCATAAACACCAGTTTCTCCATGCCTTCGTTGTGCCTCCTTGTTGCTGTTCTGCAGACACTAGTGTGCCCATATCTTACTTCCATCTCACTGTTTCTAACCTACACAGACTAGTTCCCTCTTATCTTCCTTCTGTCCCCATGTTCCGTCTCTTTGCATGCTAGCTTCCCCATAACTTACTTCTGTTTGTTTGTTCCAGATTTTTAAACACAAACTTCTTCTTACCTAAGTTTTGTCTCTTTACTCCAGCTCTCAGACACTAGCTTCTCAAAGCATCATTTTTGTCTCTTTACTCTAATACCTCTGGAAACTCTAGCTTCTCCATATGCCACTTGTGTGTCCTTATTCCTGATCTACAGACACTAGCTTCCCCTTACTTTACATTTGTCTCCTCGGTCCACGTCTGCAGACACTAGAGGTTCCATACAATGCTTCTGCATTCTTGAAGTGGCTTTGCAGACACTAACTTCTCCACACCTCACTTCTGTCTTATTGTTGCAGCTCTACAGACAGTAGCTTCTCCATACCTCACTTACGTCTCCTTTTTCAGTTCTACAGCTACTAGCCTCACCAAAATTTACTTCTCTCAGATTGTTCTATCTCTGCAGATACTATCCTTTCATTGTCTTACTTTTATCCTTTGTTCCAGCTTTGCAGACACTAGCATCCACTTACCTTCCTTCTATATCCTCTGTCCAACTCTGCAGACACTGGCTTCTCCATACCTTGCTTCTGTCTCTATGTTCCAATTCTGCAGACTGTAGATTATCCATATTTCAATTCTGTATCCTTTTCCAGTTCCCCAAACGTTAGCTTCTACACACTGTACTTCTATCTTCTTATTCTAGATCTGTGGACACCAGCTTTTCCACATAGTACATCTGCCTCCTTGTCCCAGCATTGTAAACACAACTTCTCCACATCTTACTTCTAGCTCCTTGTTGAAGGTCTGCAGATAGTAGTCTCTCTCTGCCTTTCCTATAGCTTTTCCCTATTCCATGCGGAGAGATCAGCCTCCAAATATTTCCATTTGACTTCTGTCTACTCAGTCTGCAGACTCTAGCGTCTATCAACATTTTGTATGTCTGTCTGTTTTCTCATTACAAGTCTTTAGATAAAAACTTTTCAATACTTTGTCTCTTTATTTCTCTGTCTACATATATACCTTCCTTACATCTGCCTTCACCCAACTCCATCTGCAGACACAAGCTTCTCCATCCCTTTATTTTGTGTTCTAGCTATACCAGGACAGACAGTGACTTCTCAGTAACTTTTGTCTTACTTGTATAATATTCTTTGTCTTTTTGCAGACACCAGCTTCTCTGTAATTTTGTCACTTTTCTGTACCTTTGCAGGCATCCATTTCCTCTACTAAATCTGCATGTCTCACTCATATCTTCCTTTTGTTTTATTCCTCTGTTTCTGTAGACTTGGGCTCATCTGTATGTTCCTCTGCCTTTCACCCTCTTCAGTCAACAGACACTGCTTTGACCATTTCTTCATTCTGTGTTGTCCCTTTAAGTCTGAAACACCAGCGTCTCCATATTTTCATTGTTTCTCTTTCCTGCTCCATTTGTAGACAGCAGCGTTGGCCAAGGGGGAACAACGTTTTTTTTTTTTAACAAAACGTAAAAAATCACTACTCATTTTGGGCACACATCATTCCCCGTCATCTGCAGACACCAGCTCCCTGTTACCTCTCTGCTCTGTTTCCCACCTGTTTATCTTTTAACAAACTGTGGAATAGCAATCGGCATATTAAATGGCTGGCTGTTTGGTCCTGTTCCTCCTAGAGACACCAGCAGACATTGGAAGAAGGAGCTGATGCAGAAGACCAGAAAGGAACTTGACAAAATTAAAAAAGATGTTTAATTTGAACTTTACTACACACAATTCTAACAGAAACATATTTGTATTATATCATTGCTTAGCAGAAATAATTGCTGAAGCAAGCAAAATGTTTACTGTAGAATTTTGAAAAATTTTAGATTTTTCCTCTTAGAAGCAGAATGAAGAGTGTTGAGGCAACACTTTGGTACAAACGCAGTCACCTTAACCTATGACCTTAGTTGGTTTGAGGCAATGTTATTACAATGAGGCAACACTTTGGTACAAACGCAGTCACCTTAACCTATGACCTTAGTTTGAGGCAGTGTTATTACAATGAGGCAACACTTTGGTACAAACGCAGTCACCTAAACCTATGACCTTAGTTTGAGGCAGTGTTATTACAATGAGGCAACACTTTGGTACAAACGCAGTCACCTAAACCTATGACCTTAGTTTGTTTGAGGCAGTGTTATTTCAATGAGGCAATACTTTAGTGCAAACGCAGTCACCTAAACCTATGACCTTAGTTTGTTTGAGGAAGTGTTTTTACAATGAGGCAACACTTTAGTACAAACGCAGTCACCTAAACCTATGACCTTAGTTTGTTTGAGGCAGTGTTATTTCAATGAGGCAACACTTTGGTACAAACGCAGTCACCTAAACCTATGACCTTAGTTTGAGACAATGTTATTACAATGAGGCAACACTTTGGTACAAACGCAGTCACCTAAACCTATGACCTTAGTTTGAGGCAGTGTTATTACAATGAGGCAACACTTTGGTACAAACGCAGTCACCTAAACCTATGACCTTAGTTTGTTTGAGGCAGTGTTATTTCAATGAGGCAATACTTTAGTGCAAACGCAGTCACCTAAACCTATGACCTTAGTTTGTTTGAGGCAGTGTTTTTACAATGAGGCAACACTTTAGTACAAATGCAGTCACCTAAACCTATGACCTTGGTTTGTTTGAGGCAGTGTTATTTCAATGAGGCAATACTTTAGTGCAAACGCAGCCACCTAAACCTATGACCTTAGTTTGTTTGAGGCAGTGTTATTACAGTACAAACACAGTCACCTAAACCTATGACCTTAGTTTGCTTGAGGCAGTGTTATTACAATGAGGCAACACTTTGGTACAAACGCAGTCACCTAAACCTATGACCTTAGTTTGTTTGAGGCAGTGTTTTTACAATGAGGCAACACTTTGGTAAAACTCAGTCACCTAAACCTATGACCTTAGTTTGTTTGAGGCAGTGTTATTTCAATGAGGCAATACTTTAGTGCAAACGCAGTCACCTAAACCTATGACCTTAGTTAGTTTGAGGCAGTGTTATTACAATGAGGCAACACTTTGGTACAAACACAGTCATCTAAACCTATGACCTTAGTTTGTTTGAGGCAGTGTTATTTCAATGAGGCAACACTTTAGTGCAAACGCAGTCACCTAAACCTATGACCTTAGTTAGTTTGAGGCAGTGTTATTACAATGAGGCAACACTTTGGTACAAATGCAGTCACCTAAACCTATGACCTTAGTTTGTTTGAGGCAGTGTTTTTACAGTGAGGCAACACTTTGGTACAAACGTAGTCACCTAAACCTATGACCTTAGTTTGTTTGAGGCAGTGTTATTACAATGAGGCAACACTTTGGTACAAATGCAGTCACCTAAACCTATGA
>NC_056735.1:93503849-93643849 GCF_019279795.1 Protopterus annectens | reverse complement strand
GCGCTTTTATCCTGAACACCAGGACTTCTTCAGAACTGTCTAATTCTAAAATCACCTTCATTAAGTAATACATTAAAAACTCATCAACCAATCACAAAATTTTAAAAAAGATGATGAACAATAGAAATTTAAAGAAATACACATCAAACCTGTTTTACTTATTATAATGCTAAAGCCTGATGTTTAAGAATGGGTATGTGGGAGTAGTAATCATTAATACCTGAGGTCACCATAGCATTAATTCTGAGCTGCCAACAAAATTCTGCCCTTTCCAGTTTGTTTTTCCAAAACCCCTGTCTGGGGTTCCTTTGTGCAATCTCCAGAATACCAAAAAGAAACTTGTTACATGCCGGGTACTTCTTAAAGGGCATTATTCTCATCTTCCCGTATAATAGCATATAGATGTTCATAAATACGTTTTCTGAAAATCCAGTTGGTGTTAGAAGATTCTTTATTTCAAGGTAACATTAATGAGGATGTGTTGGATTTTTTATTTAATGACCACCCCTTAATGTCAGCATCGTTCGGGATTCTGAAAACACGTAAAGGTATATTCAATCCCACATATAGGCTTATAGTGACATCACAGAACAGCACAACTTACCCTTTGGGGATATTTGTGGATAGGTTAGTGAGAAATGCGTTACGTCCTATCAACCACATATTGAGAGATTATGGGATTTTCTCTCGAGGATTAAAAACGAGTTAAATATTAATAGTTGTAACTTTTCTACTATTGATGTGGTAGACCTCTTCACCTCCATACCACATGATGAGGGATTGAACCTTTTTTTATGATGTCCTGGTCAAAAGGATGTGTTTAAGTGGTACCATGTTTAATTTTGTAATGCTACTTATGGAAATTATTCTGAAGAATAACTTTTTATATTTTTGAGGGCAAGTACTTCAGACAAATTTAAGGAGTAGCAATACTCTTCACCAACTTGGTTATGTATAGTTGGTAGAAGAAACACATCCTTGGAAGCATTTATAGTAACCACAGTCATGTTATTTGAGATTTTTGGACAACATTTTTATCTTGTGGAAAAGCGCAGAGAAGCATGTTGAATTTAGTCAATATATTAATGGATTTTGTAGCAATTTCCAATTCACTTCCTTACATTTGAATAAGAGTATAAATTACTTAGATGTAACCTTAATGAAAGATGAGGTTAAAGGTAGTTTTACCTCAAAAATGTATAGGAAAACTACGCTTTCCATTTACTATTTGGACTATGATAGTTGTCATCCAGTTTACATCAAGAAGAATATAGTTAATGGCCAGATGGTTAGGATAGTAAGGATGTGTTCAGATAGAGAGGTATGTAACAGAGAAATGGGTACCTTGGTGAGATTTTTTATGGAGAGAGGATACCCTTCCCAACTAATTTTAAACACCTGTCACCAGGTTATGGGGGGATGGGGTGCTAGATTTAAACCTCTTTTGGGGGTACCTATTACAAAGGAAGATAAAAATAATGGAAGTAATTGGAAGTTTGTTAATCCATGGTCATGAATTAAGTAGTAAAGTTAGGGATATGTTGAATAGAAATTGGGTGTTATTCAAAGGTAATGGAGATTTCAGTGAAATATTGGTAATGAGCCATCCTTTGTATATAGGACCAACTTTAGTTTGAAATTTCTACCAGAGCATCCTAATGTTCCCCAGAATAGGACGAGTAGAGGAACTGTCAGGTGTGCATCCTGTGAATATTGTAAATATGTCTTACAAGCACAGACTGTAGTGTTAGGTGAACCCCGAATAAAGGTGACTTTGACATCTGGCTCTTGTGGGTCCACTGGAGTAATATACATAGTGGTTTGCCAAGAATGCCAACATTATTATGTGGGTAAGATGGACAGGATTTTCAGAAAGCACCCTGCATATGGGAAGATGTGAATAATGCTCTTTACAGACATTTTAAGAAGTACCAGACATGTAACAAGTTTCTTTTTGGTATTCTGGAGATTGTAGAAAGGAACCCTAGAGGGGAATTTTGGAAAAACAAACTGGAAAGGGCAGAATTTTGTTGACAGCTCAGAATTAATGCCATGGTGACCCAAAGTACTAATGATTACTACTCCCACATACCCATTCTTAAACATCTGGCTTTAGTTTTATAATAAGTAAGACAGGTTTGATGTGTATTTCTTTAAATTTCTATTGTTCATCACCTTTTTAAAATGTTGTGATTGGTTGATGAGTTTTTAATATATTACTTAATGAAGGTGATTTTAGAATTAGACAGCTCTGAAGAAGTCCTGGTCTTCCGGATGAAAGCACTTGACTGTTTTCTTGGTTTGTAGAACAAATGTTATATTTGTGAAGCTCCACTGACTGTTCTTTCAGCTACAAGCACCCGAGGGTAGAGGGGACATTGCATATGAAGAGTGTGGGTAGAAGTTAGGATAAATGGATCACAACAAGGGTAAGCAAACATGTAAAAGGCTAAGAAAGATCAAATGGGAGTGCTAACACAACTTCAGTGTGAAAAACAAAAGGGAGGGACACAGGAAAAGGGAGGACAGCTAGTGATGGGGATGACTAGAAACTGGGGAGGGAATTGGTAAACAAGAAAAGGAAGCATCATGATCTGGGAATAGGGTGGGGTTTACAGCTGAATACCACACTACACAGTGCCACACCATCAGCATTGCGATTGCCCTCATAGCCAGCCACTGTCAACCAGATGGTCAGTTCCAGGAAGCTATGCAACTCTGCCCATCACATGAGACGGCACTCCAGGCTACCAATATGTTGGTCTAGCCACCACTCCACCAGAGCCATCAAAAGACCTTTCACCCTCTTTTGGGTCACATACCTGGAACTTCCTGGTGATGCCTCCTAATAAGGAGTTTATACCCCCCACCGGAGGCAGACCACCACACATTAACAATGGGCCCACCAGTTTGCCATCTACTGGATGATGTACATCACCTAACAGAAATGTGGGACTGGGAGACTACTCAGGACCTAGCAGTTCTTGGCAAGGCATGTGCATGATGTGCTGGCTACTGACACAGTACATCCACAATACATCTACACTATATCCACACTACATCCACTTAGCATCCATACTACATCAACACTACGTCCACACCACATCCACACTGCATTGACACTGCATCGACACTACAGCCACACTGCATCCATACTACATCTACACTACATCCACACTGCATCCACACTACATCTACACCACATCCACATCACATCCACACTGCATCCACATTGCATCCGCACTACATTCACACTGCATCCATACTACTGCCACACTACATCCACACTGCAGCCACACTACATCCACACTACATCCATACCGCATCCACACTACATCCGCACTACATCCACACTTCATCCACACTACATCCACACTGCATCCACACTGCATCCGCACTACATCCACATTTCATCCACACTATACCAACACTACATCCACACCACATCCAGACTACATCCACACCACATCCAGACTACATCCACACCATATCCACACTGCATCCACTGCCACAACTAGCACTGCATGAAACAGGAAAATAAATGGAGAGAAACAAGATAACAAAGGATGAAAATAAATGTGCTGAAGAGAGAAACCCAAAAGCAACAATTATTAATAATGTGTCCTACAATGGGCAGCAGTACAGTCCTTGAAAGAATAAAATGCTGTTAAGTATATAATCGAAAAACCAAAAACAATACAGAGGCCCGACACAAATATAACACAGCAGTATGTCCATCACAAAGAGCAAGATTAAATGCCACATAACCTTGCAGGGCATGTGAACAATTAATAAGTTGCAAACACTGTGACCATAAGGGGGCATGATGCAGACCTGAACAGCCCCTTCGGCATGTACTGCTCATCCCACAGGAAGTTGCCACATGGCCTACCAACCAGTGTCCTGCATGGTACCATACAGTCTATGTCATGCATACACCACTGCATAGTTCCCAAATAAATACACAAAGGACACTGAAACTTGGTGGTAATAATGTTCCATGTCATCAGACAGCCACCATGACACATCACCCAACATCCTGTTAGATGTGTGCCCACAGCATGCCAGGTGTAAACAACACAGGTGGGGGGGTGGAAGAGTAAGGCACTGCAGACTGATTAGGGCACTTGTATTAATGTCAGAGGGATGGAAAGGGATGTAGCACTGAATGATCCCAGCCAATTGGGTCCAAAGTAAATAATGATGGTTGCTTTAGTGGTGGAATACCAAATGCTAGTGTAATCTGCATCATCATGCTACTAGTAGGGAATCCTTGGTGGAAGGATGGATTGTAGAACAGTTCACCTGCAATGACAAAGTATGTGACAAATAAAGCAACGCAAAGCTGAAAAGAATGGTTAATGCATACATGGACATTGAAGAAGGTGCCTAACAGATCTGCAGCTATAATTAAGTCCATATTCATACCCTGAGGCTGCACCCTCTGTCTTACCTCCTTGGCATATCAGTGATTTTCCTCAATCCTACCAGCTGCTGAGACAAACACACACACACACACACACACACACACACACACACACACACACACACACACACACACACACACACACACACACACACACACACACCACAAAAACAAACAAATAAAAATATATGTGTATGAGTGAATGAGAATGTCTAGTTATGCATAAGCAACCACCAGTTATTACTACTTCCTGTAGAGCTCTGTCTCTGTCTCTCTCTCTCTCTAGCTGATGTCCTCTTCTCATTTGCTAAGAAGGTCAGATTGGCACCTGTTTAGGGTTCTGGAATGACATTGCACTGCTCACTAGAATTCTTGATGCTATGGTGTCACTCAGTGCTCTGACAAGGTAGTACCAGGCATTCCCTGTAGCGAGGCACTGGGCATCCTCATAGGAGCTCCCCAGGAGGCATTCCCAGTTGTGCCAGTGCAAAAGGTAGAGGAATATGTTAGTCTCTTCTTTACACCATTTGTGAGTCCTTCCAGATTCTGATCCTTTTGAAGCCTAGGCCACTTCACAAGGTGCTATCAATAGGCAAATGGTAGAAGATTTGCATTAGCGAATGTCGTAAGCATCATGTGACTTCCAATGATAGGCAGCATGGCAGTGCAACATAGCCCACTCTCACCATAGGTTTGCATCAACAGCCCTATCACCAGGGTGGAGGGCAGATGCCCTAGGCACAGCATGCAAATGCTCTATACTAATCACACTATTGTCCAAGGTCATAGCAGAGTTCCTCCTAGTGGTCATGAGGAGGATTATAAAACCCACAGCTCTATGTAAGTCATGGACCTACCCACAAATGTACAATCCATTTCGTAATCTTGTATGCATGTGCATAGGCAAGCATGAGCCTAATTGTTCAGTCTATGGCTAATACAGAGTGCATTAGAGGTGCACTTCTAACACATTTACCCTAAATTGCCACAGTGGCATAACTCCTATGTTATGATCCCTACAAATGCATATTATAAACAATCACTACCATTGTGAGCTTCATCATTCTAGCAAACTGTTTCTCGAATGCTGAGTGAATCACACAGAAGATATTTGTATTGAGCTATAGAGGGAAGAACTGTTCTGCTTCTTCATAGGTTCATAGGTTCATACTAGGCTATCTGCCCTAGGGCATTTATAAGCCTAGCCACAGTGTGTTTGGCTTTCGCCACCCATTTTAAATTTATTTTGCTATGCCCTTTTTCGAGGTTAGTATACTGTGCCTCTGTCTAACAGTGACACAGAAGTGATAGCCGGGGTAAACCTACAATCTCCCATCCACTCATCAAGATTCCTCTTGAAGAGAGTCAATGAGGGACTCTGCCTAACCCGGACTGGGATTTTATTCCAGAGTGAAGGGAGCCTCTGGGTTATGAATCTGTCCCTCCAGCATGTCCTATTTATTTCAGTGCTGAGGTTCAAGTCTCTCGAGCACGTAGCTCGATGGGATTTGGATTTTCTGAGGTGCAGCATGTCCTTTAATTCCGGGTTGGACATGGCTTTATACGTCAGGCACAGATCGCCTCTGAGCAGGCGGTATGCCACTGAGTAGAGCTGGAGTTTCTTTAACCGGGCAGCATATGGCATTTGTTTGAGCCCTTTGATCCTCTTAGTGAGGTACTTTTGCGGTCTTTCCAGTTGCTGCAGGTGTCTGGTAAGGTACATTCCAAAAGGGGCATTGTACTCAATTATGGGCCTGATGAGGGATGAGTAAAGAGGCACAATGACATCCCCTGATCTAGATGTGAATCCCTTCATGATTAGGTGGGCTATATAAAATGCTTTTCTAACCACTTTGGCCACGTGGTTTTCAAATGAGAGATTGCTATAAACTTGGGTCCCCGGGTCCCTAATTACTTCTTCCGTACTTAATGGATTACCACCTATGTGGTAATTTGTGGGCACTTTGTTTTTGCCAAAGGGGATGACTATACACTTTTTGGCATTTAGCTTGAGGCCATGGCTCTGTCACCAGTTGTCTGTTTCTATGAGGCCCTTTTGTAGGATGCTTGTGTCGGCTGGAGAGTCGATTATGGCACCTAGTTTGCAGTCATCTGTGAACTTGGTCAGCCACAGTCCTTCCGTGTTGGCCTGTACCTCCGACAAATATATACCGAACAAGAGAGGTCCCAGGACTGAGGCTTGTGGGATGCCACTTGTAACTGGTTTGGAGTCTGACATGGCTCCAGCAATTCTAACCATGTGGGTTCCGTCCTTGAGCCAGTTTGCAACCCATCTAGTGACATAGGGGTTTATATTTAAGCTGGTGAGCTTATCTATAATGCCCGAGTGGGGTATTGTATCGAAGGCTTTTGCGAGGTCCAGGTAGGCTATGTGGACCACCTTCCCCTCATCAATGGCCTTGGTGACTGTTTCAAAGAAATCAACCAGGTTTAAGAAGCAGGATCTGCCCTTAACAAAGCCGAACTGGGTAGGATCCAGTGTCTGTAGGTCCCCAATATCTTTATTTATGAGGTCCATGATGATCCTTTCCATAGCTTTACAGACCAAGCTAGAC
The DNA here is from genome assembly GCF_019279795.1 of Protopterus annectens. Lineage (NCBI taxonomy): Eukaryota > Metazoa > Chordata > Ceratodontiformes > Protopteridae > Protopterus > Protopterus annectens. Next base: position 93,636,847 of record NC_056735.1, on the reverse strand, counting down.
AGCCTTATGGGGCGATAGTTTCCAGGATCCATTGAGGCACCACCTTTGTGGAGAGGGACCACTGTTGCTGTACGCCACTCTTTGGGTACATATCCTGTAGTAAGGCTAAGACTGAACAGTAGTTTTATGTTTGGGTTTAGCTCTTCTTGCAGTTCATGTAGGACGCAGCCCGGGACACTGGCTGGTCCCATTGATGCTGTGTTTTTTGCTTTGGAGAGGGCGGCTCTTACCTGAGCAACTGAGATGTCAGGGGGGCAGCACTCTGCTGGGATAGATATTTGCCCTTTTGGTGGGGGGGAGAAGTTTGTGCTGAACCTGTCAGCTAGGATGTTGGCAATGTCTGTGGGTTCAGTGTATTTTTTGTCATTTTGGACTAATTCTGAGCATATCTGGGAATTCCCACCCAGGTTCCTAACATAACTAAAGAAAGCCTTGTGATTATCCTTAGTGTCCTGTGCAATTTTTATCTCGAAGCTGGCCTTAGACGATTTTATGAGTGCCTGTAGTTTTTTGCTAATACTGATCAGAGATGCCTTCCCTTTTTGAGATTTTGCTTTATCATGTTGTAGCTTCCTCCTTTTATTGTATAGTTTGTTTATGGCTGGGGTTCACCAGACAGGACGCCTGCCTTTTGAGGATTGGGTCTTGGTTTTATTTGGGATTGCATGATCCATGCATTCCTGAAGGGGTTCATAGAATGCATTTATAAAGGATTCTGTGGTCTGGGCCATATTTTCCACAGGCCTGGGGGCTTTGAAGGATTCCACCTCGGTTTTGAGGAGTGTGAAATTTGCTTTAGAGAAGTTTTTCACTGTGGTTTTCTGGGCAGGGGGTGGGGTCAGGATGTGAATATCCAGTGAGATTAGTTTATGGTATGATCTTACCAGTGAGGGATACACTTCTGGTCTGGAGCATAGAGTCCCCATGTTGGTGATGATCAGGTCCAGTATGTTTTCCCCTCTTGTGGGAGTGGTAACAAGTTGTTCCATAGCATTTGAGTTTATAAATTCTAGGAACTTTTGGGCTAGGGTGTTGGAGCTAGAGTAATGCTCCCAGTCTATGTTTGGGTAGTTGAAGTCACCCAATATAATGGTGTTTGGAGAGACCTTCATATTTTCCAGTGTTCTCAGGAAGGCCGAGTGGGGTTCCTGGGCTTGGGAGGGTGGTTTGTTGCAGGCTATAAACTGGAAGGCAGTTTTAGCCACTGTTAGTTGCACATGGATAGTCTCTGATGCTTCATGCTGTGCCACCAACCTGGAGGTGTGGGTATCTTTGACGAATATTGATACTCCCCCTCCTTTTGTGGTTCGGTCTAAGTTTTGGGGCCGAAAAGCATGGTATGATGTATAACCTGGCAGTGCCGGGGTGCTCTCGGGAGCCTTGAACCAGTTTTCTGTTACTGCACAGATATCGATGTTCTCCATGCTAAGGAGAGTTTTGAGTGCATGCATCTTGAGGTTTAGACTTCTGGCATTGAGTAGCATTACTCTTAGTTTCTCATCCCTTGTGATACCTATGGAGGTGGGTTTGTCTTTTGAGCCTTGCCTAAAAAATGCACTATGGGGGTGGCAAGAGCCTTTGCCAATATCCGAAAGCCCAAGGGTGACAGGGGCAAGCCATCCCTAGCGAAGCATTGTGGCTTGTCGAGCATGTCATCCCAGACTGACAGGCATTGAATCCCCTTTGAATGACACCAATACTTAAGCCAATTGTTGAAATTGATCATCTTGTCTTCATATTGTGGCATCATTCTTGGTGACGGTAAGATGCAACTCAAGGTCAGGGTCATACTGGCCTGGGCTACATGCTCAGAGAGCTCCTCTATGTCTCTTTTCATGTAGTCCAGGAAGGTACGTCTCAGGTCATTCACACCAGCATGGACAATGACTGAGTCATATTTGTACTTGCCTTGGAGTGACCTGAGTGCTTGTGTTATGTGGCGGATCCTAGCGCCTGACAGGCAGCTCACCATGACCTTCTCCTTGTTCAGCCTGGTGAGCGGGATGTCAGTGTGCCTGACGATAGAGTCACCTATTACAAGTGTATCAGGTGTGTTGTTTAGCCTTAAGGGCTATGACTGTTTGGCACACTGGCTTTGTGAGCTATGTGTTGCGCGTGTTTTGTTTTGGGGTAGCGGTTGCTTGGGTGTCTGCTTTGGAGGTCTCTGCTGCTTAGGCAGATTTTTATTTAGAGCCTCTGAGTATGTTTTTGTGTGTTTATGTGTTTGGTTTGCTGTTGTGGTAGGTCTATGTGAGACTGGAATTGTAGTGAGTGTGGTTTCCTTCTCCTCCTGACTGGTTACGCCAGTACTGAGTTGAGAGAGCTTAGCCTCCAGTTTGCCTATATGGTTGCATCTCTCACATGTGTTGGAATTTGTTGGGAGGAGGAGAGGGTTGTCTGTGTACATGAGGCAGTTGTAACCTTGCCTCAAGATTCCCAGATTCACCAGCTGGACCGGAGAGGAGATTGACAACTGACCTTTGGACATGCTAGAATAGTATTGGGAATTCCTTTATAATTGAAAAAAAGGGCCAATGGGGAACAAGGTACTTAAGGGGAGTTTGTGAGGGTGTAGTGCTTTTAATTTTTTAGTGCTGACTTACATAATTGCTTTAGTGAGCAAGTGCCAGGCTTTAGAGTAGGAATATGGTGTTTATTATGAGAACTAGATTAGTTCTAAGGTAAAAAGTGAAGAGCAGACTTTGTGGAGCCGAGAATGATTTAAACCCAATTAAGCAGAGCTGCCCGATGCTGCGCTATGTGCAAAATCATGCCAAAGCGCGTTTTATACAGGGGGGCTTGAAAGAGCTAGAAAGTGGCCCAAAACGGCCAATAGACTACCAAATTCTTGTGCTGGGAACAGTCCTCCAGGGATAGATAGGCTGCTCTTAGCTCCCCACTGCCACTGGTGAACAAAGAAGCCTCCCTTTATCCAAGAAAGGAAATGGGCAACACAGGAACTTTCCAAAAGTCCAGAATACAGCAAAGCCTGTATTTGGACTACTCTAGGTCAGGAAAGACGGGAAACAAGGATAATTTTTTTTTTTTTTGCAACAAACAGCAGGAAAATGCAATAAATATGTAACACAGGCTAGCGCACTTGAGTGTGTAGCCTCAACAGGTAAATGCAACAAACAGGACAAACTTTAAAAGTGCAGGTACAAAAACAACTTTAAACAGTTTAAAACAGTTCAAGAAGCAGAAATACTTGCAGTCTAGCTAGATCAGACAGTCGTCCAGGTAGTAGCAGGAAAAAAAACACTTTTATCTGGTTAGCAGTCAAGGTACACAGGCCAGTGGCAGATGGGGAGAGTAACTAGATAACTGTAAAACAGTTTTAATATTTATGTAAGATTGCTGTACAGTAACCTCCTGACAGAGGTGAGGGTAGCACAGGCAGTGGTGCAGTGATAATCAAGAGATGACAGGGCACTGATGCAGGCAGCAGTAGCCCACCAACAATTATAGCTGCAGGCCATAGAGAAGTAAACTATGTCCCCTACTACATGGCTGAGATGGAAAGAACTGTATTGCAATGCACAAAGCCTACATCTATGGATCATATATGAGACACAGTGGATAGGGTGGGGTGGAGAAGACACACCAGGTAACTGATACAAGAGGGTAAATATTTGGAGCACATGATGGCTATGATTTCTTGGGCACAAGTAAGTTAAGGCTGATTAAAGACGACATGTTACAGCACAGCCTGGCCCCATGCTGCCTTTCAGGTACACAATGAGGAAATAATGCCATGTGATAAAGCAGTATGCTAGGTGTTGCACCTTAAGGTGGCTCAGATGCCATATGGGTGCATGGTCATAGAGATGGTGCTGCACATGTTTAATGCTCACTGACCATAGTTGTGTATCCACATTTATAGGTAGATATATAGTGTATCCACATTTACAGCTAGATATATAGTAATTCATAGGTGTGTAGTGACTGAGACCTGGTTCAAGGCTCCGGAGAGCACCCCTGCACTACCAGGCTATAACTCATACCACACTTTTCGGCCATGTAACCTGGACCAGAACACCAAAGGCGGAGGCGTGTCCATATTCATTAAGGATATCCACACCTCCAGGCTAGCTGCTCAGCATAATGCATCCGAGGTTATCCAAGTGCAACTAACTCTGGGCAAAACTGCAATCCAAATTGTAGCTTGCTACAGATCCCCCACCATGCCCCTGGATTCCCACTCCTCTTTTCTTGATGTACTGGAAAATATTAGGGTTCAGCCAAACACCCTAATAATGGGCAGTTTCAACTACCCCACCATTAACTGGGAAAACTACTCATGTACCAACTCCTTTGCTCAACGCTTTCTGGAATTCATAAACTCCAATGCCCTGGATCAACTTATTCCCACCCCCACCAGGGGCAACAATATCCTAGATCTAGTCATTACCAACATGAGTGACTGGTGTTCCACACCTGAAGTCAACGCCTCATTGGTCCGATCTGACCATAAGCTAATCACCCTAAATATCCACATCCTTTCACCACCCCCCATGGTAAAAAATTTTTCCAAAGCCAACTTCATGCTTCTTAAGACAGAAATGGTGAACTTCATGATACCCATGCAGATGGCCAATACAGTTACAACTACTGAATCCTACACAATTGCAGTTTATAAGCACTTACATGAGTGCATGGATCGTGCTATCCCAAACAGAACTGAGACGCTATCCTCCAAAAAAAGGAAGCCAATCTGGTGGTTCCCTGCCATAAACAAACTGTACAACAGAAGGAAGAAACTGTTGCAAAAGAGAGTAAAATCCCATGAGTGGAGGAGCTCCTTGAGCAGCCTCAGTAAGAAGCTGCGATCTCTCATAAAATCCTCCAAAGCTAGTTACAAAAACAAAATCACCACTGATTCTAAAGACAACCACAAAGCATTCTATAACTATGTCAAGAATCTCAGTGGCAACACTCAGATCTGCTCTGAGTTACAACACAATGGCACTAAATATACAGACCCAACTGATATTGCCAACATCCTGGCAGATAGGTTCAGTGCTAACTATAGCCCCCTCTCACCCCCTAAAGGGCCCATCTCTATACCGGAAGAATGCAAAGTTCCTGTAATCATAGTTGCACAGGAAAAAAACACACTCTCCAAAGCCAACACAGCATCCATGGGACCAGACAACATCCCAGGCTGTGTTCTACATGAACTACAGAACAAACTGGCTTCCCACCTAAGTACCATGTTCAATCATAGCCTCACTTTAGGCTTTGTGCCCACTGAATGGCACACAGCGATGGTTATCACACTCCATAAAGGGGGAGCCACCATGGACCCCGGGAACTAACATCCCATTAGCCTGATGAGCCTGGTCTGCAAGGCCATAGAATGTATCATCATGGAACTTATAAACAAAGACACTGGTAATCTCCAAACTTTGGACCCCACCCAGTTTGGGTTTGTAAAAGGCAGACCATGTCTCCTTAACCAAAGACTTCTTTGAAGCAGTCACCAAGGCCGTAGACCAGGGTAAGGTGGTTCACACAGCCTATCTAGATCTTGCCAAGGCTTTCAACACCATCCCCACTCTGGAATTATAGATAAACTCAATAAACTAGGTATAAATCCCTATGTCACAAGATGGGTTGCCAACTGGTTCACTGACAGAACTCACACTGTGAAAGTAGAGACTCCAAATCTGACTTCAGACCAGTGACAAGTGGAGTACGACAGGGTTCAGTCCTGGGTCCTCTCCTGTTTGGTATCTACTTCTCTGTAGTACAGGCTAACACAGAAGGTCTTTGGCTAATGAAGTTCGCAGATGACTGCAAACTAGGAGCCATAATCGAAACACCCAATGATGTAGCCATCCAACAAAAGGGCCTCACTGAGACAGATACCTGGTGTCAAAGCCATGTCCTCAAGCTCAATGCCAAAAAGTGCATTGTCATCCCTTCTGGTAAAAACTCTGTACCCATGAACTACCACATAGGCGGTAGTATACTTAAAATCAAAAGTGTGATAAGAGACCTTGGGACACAGGTGGACAGTAGTCTCTCCTTTGATAATCACATCGCCACAGTAGTCAGGAAATCCTTCTATGTGGCACACCTCATCACAAAAGGTTTCTCATCCAGACAAAAAAGAGGTCATTGTTCCCCTCTACTCATCACTCATTAGACCCATTATAGAGTACAACGCCCCTTTTGGTATGTACCTCACAAGACATCTACAACAACTGGAAAGGCTGCAGAAATACCTCACAAAGAGGATTACCAGCCTCAAACAGATGCTCTATGCAGACTATCTCAAAAAACTCCAGCTTTACTCTGTCGCATATCGCCTACTCAGAGGTGATCTCTCCCTAACATACAAAGCTATGTCAAACCCAGAGCTATTGGACATGCTCCACTTAAAGAAATCCCAATCCCTCTGAGCTACACACTCTAGGGACCTAAACCTTGTCACCACAATAAACAGAACATGCCGGAGGGATAGATTCCTGTCCCAGAGACTTCCCATACTCTGGAATAAACTACCTATCTATATCAAACAAAGCTCCTCATTAGCACTCTTCAAGAAAAATCTTGATGACTGGATGGGAAGTAGGAAATTCACCCCGGGGATCACTTCTGTGGCTCTGCTCAACAGTGGCACAGGAAAATAATTTTCTTGGGTGGCAAAAGCCAGGGTATCTTTTTGGCTGGGCTTGTATAGGCCCTAGGGCTGATAGCCTAGTACCTACCTATGAACCTATGAACCTATGTATCCACATTTATAGGTAGATATATAGTGTATCCACATTTATAGGTAGATATATAATGTATTCGCATTTATAGGTAGATATATAGTACTTCATAGGTGTGTATCCACATTTATAGGTAGATATATAGTGTAGCCACATTTATAGGTAGATATATAGTACTTCACAGGTGTGTATCCACATTTATAGGTAGATATATAGTGCTTTATAGGTGTGTATTCACATTTATAGGTAGATACATAGTGTATCCACATTTATAGGTAGATCTATAGTTAATCCACATTTATAGCTAGATATATAGTACTTCATATGTGTGCATCCATATTTATAGGTAGATATATAGTGTATCCACATTTATATGTAGATATATAGTGTTGCCACATTTATAGGTAGATATATAATACTTCATAGTTGTGCATCCACATTTATAGGTAGATGTATAGTGTATCCACATTTATAGGTAGATATATAGTGCATTCACATTTATATGTAGATATATAGTGCTTCATAGATGTGTATCCACATTTATAGGTAGATATATAGTGTATCCACATTTATAGGAAGATATATAGTACTTCATAGGTGTGTATCCACATTTATAGGTAGATATATAGTGTGTCCACATTTATAGGTAGATATATAGTGGATCCACATTTATAGTAAGATATATAGTACTTCATAGGTGTGCATCCACATTTATAGGTAGATATATAGTACTTCATAGGTGTGTATCAACATTTATAGGTAGATACATAGTGTATCCATCCTTATATGTAGATATACACTGTATCCAGATTTATAGGTAGATATATAGTGTATCCACATTTATAGGTAGATATATAGTACTTCATAGGTGTGTATCCACATTTATAGGTAGATATATAGTACTTCATAGATGTGTATCCACATTTATAGGTAGATATATAGTACGTCTTAGATGTGTATCCACATTTATAGGTACATATATAGTCTATCCAGATTTATAGGTAGATATATAGTGTATCCACATTTATAGGTAGATATATAATGTATTCGCATTTATAGGTAGATATATAGTACTTCATAGGTGTGTATCCACATTTATAGGTAGATATATAGTACTTCATAGATGTGTATCCACATTTATAGGTAGATATATAGTACGTCTTAGATGTGTATCCACATTTATAGGTACATATATAGTCTATCCATATTTATAGGTAGATATATAGTGTATCCACATTTATAGGTAGATATATAATGTATTCGCATTTATAGGTAGATATATAGTACTTCATAGGTGTGTATCCACATTTATAGGTAGATATATAGTGTAGCCACATTTATAGGTAGATATATAGTGCTTCATAGGTGTGTATCCACATTTATAGGTAGATATATAGTGTATCCACATTTATAGGTAGATATATAATGTATTCGCATTTATAGGTAGATATATAGTACTTCATAGGTGTGTATCCACATTTATAGGTAGATATATAGTACTTCATAGATGTGTATCCACATTTATAGGTAGATATATAGTACGTCTTAGATGTGTATCCACATTTATAGGTACATATATAGTCTATCCAGATTTATAGGTAGATATATAGTGTATCCACATTTATAGGTAGATATATAATGTATTCGCATTTATAGGTAGATATATAGTACTTCATAGGTGTGTATCCACATTTATAGGTAGATATATAGTGTATCCACATTTATAGGTAGATATATAGTACTTCATAGGTGGGGTCTGTATTAGATAATCGAAGTTTCAGAACTTTGAACCCCATATGGTCGACACCAAATGATCGAAGTACTGAAACTTCAAAAATCTAATAAAAAAACATGAAAAGCAAAAAAATCAAAAGTAACTGCTTTAAGCAGGGGGGCAAGCCACCCTTCACCCCCCACATCGGTGGCTGCACCTCCTACACCCCCTGCTGCTTAAATATACCAACGCCAAGATCGCACTCTAATGTAGTATGGTGCGAAAAGGGAAGATTTCCCTTTCCTATGCTCTAGTGAGATCTTAGACCCTTTTAGTTTACTTTCCTTTTTTTTTTTCATTGTTCGATGTTTTGCAACTTCGATCACTAGTGGTCGATGTCTAGTGATTCGAAGTTGTAAAACTTTGACAATGTAATATAGACCTCATAGGTGTGTATCCACATTTATAGGTAATCATAGTTAGGCTTTCAAATAATAGCCAAGGCTCTTGCCACCCCCATAGTGCCTTTTTAGGCAAGGCTCAAAAGACAAACCCACCACCGTAAATAGCACAAGTAACAAAAAACTGAGGGTAATGCTACTCAATGCCAGAAGTCTAAACCTCAAAATGCATGTGCTCGAGGCACTCCTCAGTATGGAGAAAATCGATATATGTGCAGTATCAGAAACCTGGTTTAAGGCACCAGGGAGCACCCCAGAACTACCAGGCTACAACTCATACCATATATTTTGGCCACAGAACCTGGACCGAAATACAAAAGCTGGGGGTATATCCATATTCATCAAGGATACCCACACCTCCTGTTAGTGGCACAGCACGATGCTTCAGAGATCATCCACGTGCAAATAACAATGGGCAAAACTGCAATTCAAATTCTAGCTTGCTGCAGATCACCCAACAAGTCCCAGGACCCCCAGTCCGCATTTCTGGAAGCACTGGGAAACATAAAGGGCCTACCAAACACCCTAATTTTGGGTGATTTCAATTACCCAAACATTAACTGGGAGAACTACTCAAGTACTAACTCCCTTGCCTAACATTTCCTAGAATTTATAAACTCAAATGCCCTGGATCAACTCATCAACACTCCCACCAGAGGTGACAACCTATTGGACCTGTTCATCACCAACATGGGTGACCGGTGTTCCACATTGGAGATCAACCCCTCGCTGGTTAGATCTGACCCTAAACAAATCACTCTGGATGTCCACATTCCACCCCCACACCCGGTCAAGAAAACCACCATGAAAAACTTTTCAAAAGCAAACTTCACATTACTTAAGACCAAGGTGGAAAGTTTCAAGGCCCTTATGCTAAAGGATAATGCTGTCCAAGCTGAAAAATCCTTTACTAATGCATTCTTTGGGCACCTACAAGAATGCATGGGTCATGCTATCCCAAGCAAAACCAAGACTCACTCCAGGAAAAGGAAACCAGTCTGGTGGACCCCTGCAATAAACAAGCTATACAATAGAAGGAAGAAACTAGTACACAAAAGAGTAAAATCCCAAGAAGGGAAGACATCCCTGTTCAGTATCAGCAAGAAACTATGATCCCTCATAAAATCATCCAAGGCTAGTGTTGCTGCAGGATAAAATGGTAAATGTACTTTTGAGTGTGGTGATGTTTTTAGGGAGGAAGAGTAGGTTTTTTTTTGGATTACGTATTAGTTTGTTATCACTAAGCCAAGTCTCAGTGGTGTGGACGAATGCCTGGGTAGTTGAGTGGAGGTCAGTGGTGGTGGTAATAACAGTTCATTCATCAGCATATTGCACAAGAGATGACTGGGGACGAGAGGAGTAGAGCAAGTTGGTGAAAATATTAGAGTAGTGGTCCAAGTATGGACCCTTGGGGGACTCCCATTTGTACAGTGAGAGGGGAGGATAATGCAGAGAGCCATTTAACTGATTGCTGACAGGTAGAGAGATAGCTGGAGAACCAGAAGATAGTAAGGGGAGGGAAATGCAAGTTAGTGAGTTTATCTAGAAGGAGTGGGTGAGAGACAGTGAGAAAAATTGCCAAGGACTCCAAAGATAACCAGAAGACATTCTTTAACTATGTCAAGAATCTAAGTGGCAATGCTCAGATCTGCTCAGAGTTAGTGCAGAATGGCACAAAATACACTGAACCGGCCGATATTGCCAACATCCTGGCAGACAGGTTCAGTGCAAACTTCATCCCCGTCTCACCCCCAAAAGGGCCCATAACCATACCAGAAGAATGCAGAGCCCCTGAAATCACAGACACTCAGGTTAAAACAGCCCTCTCCAAAGCCAAAAACACAGCATCAATGGGAATGGATGGTGTCCCTGGCTGCATCCTACATGACCTCAAAGATGAACTAACCCCTCACCTAAACACACTGTTCAAACTTGGCCTCTCCACAGGCTACGTACCAGTAGAATGGCACACAGCAATGGTTATTCTGCTCAACAAAGGTTGAGCCACAACAGACCCCAGGAACCCTATAAGCCTGACTATCTTGGCCTGCAAGGTTATGGAGCACATCATTATGGAACTCATTAACAGAGACATTGGGAACCTCCAAACACTGGAACCTACCCAGTTCAGCTTTGTTAAGGGCAGATCATGCCTCCAAAACCTGGTGAACTTCTTTGAGACAGTTACCAAGGCTATAGATGAGGGAAAGGTGGTACACACAGCCTCATAGGTGTGTATCCACATTTATAGGTAGATATATAGTGCTTCATAGGTGTGTATCCACATTTATAGGTAGATATACAGTGCTTTACAGGTGTGTATCCATGTTTATAGGTAGATATATAGTACTTCATAGGTGTGTATCCACATTTAAAGGTAGATATATAGTGGTTCATGAAGTTCTCCCAGGCAGAGACTAATGTGCTACTACAGGCCCTCTGTGAGCACAGCTGGTAGATACTGAGCACAGACCAGGGGGACTGTGCCTTCAGGGAATGTCTGTGGCATGAACATGTAGAAGAAGTTTAATGCAGTACGTATTATCAGCTCATTGCAGGGTCAACATTATGATCATATTCTCCTGAAACAATACTCACACCATTGCACAGGAGAGGATGACCACAGGTAGATACTGAGCACAGACCAGGAGGACTGCACCTTTAGGGAATGTTGGTGGTGTGAAAATGTACTAGATGTTAATGCAGTGAGCAGCTGATCAGCTCATTGCAGAGTCAGCAATATGATCATATTCTACTGCAACTATACCCACACCATTGCACAGTAGAGGATGACCACATCTAGGTTTCTATCATCTGAAGTCACCCTCACAACCATGCAGGAGTTACTGTTGTCCCCTTTTGGGAAGAATGAAATGTCCCTGATTTCTAATGGAGGCCAGAATGTGGGAGAAGACCTCGATGCATGATTCCATGTCTCTGTTTGGGGAGGCATCCGTTAGTATTTCCTTGTATCAGTAACATATTTTAGTGCACACCTGTGCCGTAAGCTCTGGGATACTAACATATTTTAGTGCACACCTGTGCCGTAAGCTCTGGGATACTAACATATTTTTGTGCACACCTGTGCCATAAGCTCTGGACTACTAACATATTTTAGTGCACACCTGTGCCGTAAACTCTGGGATACTAACATATTTTAGTGCACACCTGTGCCGTAAGCTCTGGGATACTAACATATTTTAGTGCACACCTGTGCCATAAGCTCTGGGATACTAACATATTTTAGTGCACACCTGTGCCGTAAGCTCTGGGATACTCAGCACCATCATATCTCTTCTACAGGCACATTTGGGATGCAGTCATGAAGGTTTACAACAAAATGCACACTTCTTTATATTCTTTGCATAACTGTTATTAGTTACATTGATGCGTCATAGTGAAATGGGGTTGCCACATATTAGCGATGCTACACATGGCCATTTATCTATCTCATTCACAAGTGCTAAAGTCGTCTGCCAAGGAACAGGGCATGCCTGATATCAGTGCTGCATCAGACACTGATGATAATTTTGGTCTTACAATAGCACAGTCTGGAGGCATAGTACCACTGATGGCAATGGCAATTGGGGTGGACACAATACCAGCCACATCCAGTAACACATCTATGCTGCCTAGGGAAACTGCCCTCACCAATCCAGAGCTCATGGAAGGACAGGTAATTTCTGACAGCCCTTGTCAGGTACCACACTCATCCTCTGCATGTGCATTAGTTGTGGCAGTAGTCTCTTCACAGAGCATGGAGACAGGACTGGGAGTGGTGGTCCATTGGCTGTCAAATTTCAAAACTTCTGCTTTCTGCCTGAAATGGATGTCACAATGACCATTGCTTAACAGATGTGCAGGGATGCCATCCAGGTATGGACAGATACCACAAACACCATGTCAGAAGCAATAAATGTACTGGGTAGCCTGAGTGGCAACATTTGGGATTTTTCCAATTGATTGGTAATTTGAACATCCATATGGGTTCCCTCACTGCCTCCAACTTGTCATCTACCTTTACACGTGAGTGCTGACACTGCTCTGAAGACAGCCACTGATCTGTCTTCATAGTGGGCATACCCCACATGGCAGGTAGGTCAAAGTCACTTACTGCTACCTCTTCCACACCACCCAACAGTGGTGTGAATGGCATGGCATTGCTAACCTGACAGTGTATATATACACATTACAGAAGATAGATAGATACACAGACATATAGATTATCTATCTATATCTATATATATATATATAAAATCTGTCTATCTATCTGTCTAATTTATCTATCCAAACAGTAAAAATGCCACACAGACTAACTAATTAGTAAAATTCTACAAGAAAAACTAGCAAAGCTAGAGTTTTCACTCTTTGCAAATGCCTCTTACATATATCATACAGGCCTCTATCACAGCAGGTTTAAGGTATCACAGAATGAAAACTCTAGCTTTGCTAGTTTTTTTCTTGTTTTTTACTAATTGGTTTGCCTGTGTGACAGTTTTACTTTTTGATTTTGATGTTAGTTGGGATATTTTGCAGACACCTTAATGGTTATGGATATCAGCTTGGTGTAAAGACCCTGTGTTTCTAAAGTGTTGCAAAACAGTCCACTTATGCTGTGTTGAAAAGGTCATAAGAAGGCCAAAACATGCATGTACATAGCTAGTGGGATTTGGCTTTATTGGCCTGAATGTATCCATAAAGACTTAGAAAAAGTAAAAAGTCATGGACATTCAGAAGCCATATGGCTGAAACACTTAATGTCCTTAAGTGGTCATTTGCATATATCCCATGAGCCTCTATTATAGGAGGTCTAATGTATCACAGAGTGAAAACCCTGTTTATCTAACCAAGTATTTACTGTATCTATCAATCTTTCTATCTATCTATTTATCTGTTTCCTGTCTATCTATCTTCTAGTTTGTTAACCAGGTAAGTGAACTGGTTCCAAAAACAAGATAATTTTCAAGCATGACCTGAGCTGTGAGACAAATGACAAACATACATAGTAAATGCAGAGTTGCTATCAGTTATGAACATAATACAGTTTATAAACATGGCAGACTAAAGCAACAGATAAACAATTCCGAATATAGTTTACATGTTGCAACATACAAACAAGGTAGAATATAAATTACATAAAAGCATAATGTACAATATTTTACAGTTGGTCCTGAGTCCCTGTGAGGAGACCCTTATTATTTATCATATTTTGTGAGGAAAAGTATTATTTCTCTGTCAAAAAGTGTTGTTAGGAACTGGGGCAAGTGCGTTTGGTGGTTATCACTAAAAATGTTTACTTCAGACCTTTATTTTTGTGTCAGGAGGTAAGGCTGACTCTTTAAGAATCATAGGTTCATAGGTTCATAAGTGTGTACTAGACTAATGGCCCTGGAGTCTTTACAAGCCTAGCCTATAGAGGTGCCCTGGCATCATGCTGCCCGAGGTTAGTTCCCAGTGCCTCTATCAAGTAGACCCACTATAGTGATCCTGGGGTAAACTTTCTACTACTTGTCAGACACCTTGTTCAGGTCCTTGTCTGAAAAGATATCAAGCCTGCATAAACTAAAGTACTGATGGCGATTCCCTGCCAGGTGAGGAAACCTATATTTTTTCTCTGTGACTGATAGAGCTGCTTTCTGTTGCATGCTCTGTTTTGTTTTTGTTTTAAGAAGTCAGCTTGGCCTTGTGTTTTTGTTCTATGTGAGAGATAGACACTTAAATTATCTAGGCTGCACATTTCACATGTTTTTTCCATTGGTTAAATCGTCCCTTGAGTGATTTAAATACTCAGTGAAATTCTGGGGCTTTGTCTTTGTATAAAAAGATTTCAAGCCTACATAACTAAAGTACTGTGGTGATTCCCTGGTAGTGTTTCCCAGCCACCCTCCCCTTCATTAGTCTGATTTTTAAACCTGGTGATTTAAAGCTGCCCACTCCTACTGCAAATTGAGCTTAATAAGCTTCCCTTTTCTACACTGCTGTTGATATCTTGAATTATTTATTTGCTTTTCCTCTTACTTATATTGAAAAAGTGCATTTTGCCAACCATTGTCTGTACTACTTGATTTGACTTCATTATCTAGCTAGCTGTTGGATAAAGTAGTGTATTGTTTTTACATCAAAATAGATCAGTGGATTTTCCATCTACTGCACTGGGAAGTAGCCTGGTCTGTTTAGGTTGGTGAAACACTTGAGCTTTCTGAATATAGTTTTATTGCCTGGAGGGCTTATTAATCAGCTTATCTTTTTTTTGTGCCTTTATAAATTCTGTACAATTGAGTGTCTCATTTATTCAAAGCAAAGTACTTTCATGAATAATCATAGTTGTACAAGCTGTTCAAAGCACATTGCTGTATCTATATTTTTATGTTTATTTGTGGTAGCATTTTTGAACTGTTGAAGTTTGTTTGTGGTAGCATTTCACTCCAGATGTTACTTTACTGTACTTTTACATTAGGAGGACTGTGATTCTTCATCTAGTGGCAGTAGGTTTTGACCTGGTCTATATGAGCTAGAAAATGTGCAAAAGGGCTCCAAGTATTGTTTGCACTTCTCTGCACTGGATTTGCACGGTTCTGATCCCTAGATAGCATAACCTATTGTTTGCACTTCTCTGCACTTGATTTACACCGTTCTGATCTCTACATAGCATAACCTATTATTTGCACTTCTCTGCACTTGATTTGCACTATTCTGATCCCTAGATAGCATAACCTAGATTCAGACCTGCTAATCCTAAACTGTTATTGATATACTTGAGCATTAAACCAGCCAACTTACATTAAGAAGGGCTCCCCCTACACACTCATAGCAGAAGAGTGTAGCTCCAACCTTGTCTGAGCTGGGGATTGCTGGAGGAAGGTTCATTGAGTGCTTTCTTATTGGTAGATTAGCTTAAAAGTGTTTTAATTTCACCTGCATTTAATCCTCATATTTACACATTGCTGCACATTCTGCAACAGGGGTTAGCAGTGACCTGTATAGACACAAATGCCTTGAAACTCTATTTTCCCTAGATATCTGTCAGTGGAACCCTCCCAAGCTTCTCTACTGCACTGCTGGTGCACTGAGCAGTGTTGTCACACTTATTATCCATAGACTTCAATAGAACAAGTACCTTTGTTGGTCCTAGCACAAAAACTGGACAAACTAGCCTACTCCCTTCCCTGATAGTACATACAGTAAAAACCTGATATAATAGACAGGCAGCTTCCCATCATTTCACTGGCCAGACTGAGTGACATCAGTCATCCTGAAGCAATGTAGTAATTGCCTCATGCATACAGACAACCCCTTACTCCTAAAACAAACAAATACCCCATTATGTGAGAGAGGCAATTACACTATGAAACTGGAATTGATTCTCTCACATGACAACAAACCAGGCATCGGATAGGTTGTCAGCACACACACTTCAGCTCTCACACAAAATGAGGTCACGACACATAAACCCGCATACATGGAGGGACTCACTAGAAGCCTAGCAAAAGATGAGAGACCTCCAAATGTAAACCATGTGCACACACTGTTATTCAAGCAGAAGCCACTACACATAATAACACACACACCAGTGTCTCAGCAAATAAGCCTCTAAGGCAAAATACCTGAAAACCTAATGTCTTGGTCATAGGCGACTTTATAGTCCTATGACCTATGAACAAACATATGTCCGCCTCACCAGGCTGTAAAACGAGAAGATAACAGTCACCTGCTTGTCAAGTACCAGGACCCATCAAATCACACATGCATTCAAGTCACTCAACAACAAGTACCATTATGACTTTGTCATACTCCATGTTAGGTTGAATGACTTGAAGCATACCTCCCTGGACTATGCAAAGAGAGACATGACTGAAATCTCAGATTATGGGTCCTAGGCAGGTATGACCCTAGCTCTAAGCAGCATTCTACCTTCGCCCAGGATGATGCCACAATATAAACAAAAATGATCGACTTCAACAATTGGCTGAGCTTGTGGTGTCAATCCAGCCGGATCCAGTATCTGTCAGCCTGGAAGGATATGGTAGACAAACCACTCTGCTTTGCTGTGATGGTCTGCACCTGTCTCTTCTAGGCTTTCTGAGATGGGCAAAGGTGCTTGCCTCTTCCATAGTGCCTTTTTTAGGCAATGTCAAAACAACACAATTTCCCATGCAACAAAATTCACTTGAGACAAACTCAAAGTTCTGCTGCTTAATACTGGGAGTCTAAACATGAAACTGGACTCCCTGAAACCACTTCTCACATTGAAAGATGCTGATGTCTGTCACTAAGACATGGTTCAAGGCCATGGAGAGCACCTTGGCCATGCTAGGCTATAATGCTTTCCACATGTTCAGACCTCAAAATGAGCATGAAAGAACCAAAGGTGGAGGTATATACATCTTCATTAAAGGCAAGTACACACTTGAGACTGCTCAAACAGTACAACTCTCATGAACTGCTCCATGTCCAATTAACTGTAGGAAAAATACCCTACCATTGCTAGTTATAGGTCCCCCACCATGAACCAAGAAAAGCACGCCATCTACCTGGACTTACTGGAGTCACTCACCATACATCTCAACAGCTTAGTCATGGGAGATTTCAACTATCCTTCCATAAACTGAGTGACACACATGAGCACGAACATTCTCACCCAAAGGTTCCTGGACTTTGTCAATACAAATGCTTTGGAACAGATAGTCTGCATGCCCACAAGGGGATCAAATGTCCTAGACATACAACTCACTATCATGGGGGGGTCATTGCACACCCCCTGTGTGATGCCTTCCCTGGTAAGGTCAGACCATAAATCACTCTCATTTATAGTAACTACTGAACCTGTCATCACCACAGGAGCACAACAACTAAAAAAAAAAAACTTTTCCAAAGCAAACTACAGACTACAGCCTACTAACAGATTATATAAAAAGTTTTATACCCCCCAAAAAATCACAGACAACAATGACTCCTATGCACAGGTGTACACAGATGCCCTGTATAAACACTTAAGCAACTGTATAGACTTTGGCTGCATCTGACTGGATTATAAATGAACCCTTCCATAAAAACAAGCCACCCTGGTGGACCTTGTGATGATCCTCCACTGGACCAGTAATTAAAAAGCCTCAATCCTCACCAGTGACAATGGTGGGGAATGTTCACTGAGAGGATGACAGGTACACACACAGTATTGCCAGATGCAGCTCTCTGCATGAAGTGCAATTTCCCTTAAAAGCACACAGAGACCACAGTCAGTCTGGAGCTGGTTTCTACCTCTTTCTCCATATCCCCAATAAGACCCCCCACTGGCACAGCTATAGAGTTGAGTCCTTATCCAGGGTTCCAAGTCAAGTCCTCCAACACTCTCTCTGTCAAACCAGTGCTTTGTGTCCCTGCCTAAGTAGCTGACACACGCACACCCTTTGAGGTTTGATTTACACACACACACACACACACACACACACACACACACACACACACACACACACACACACACACACACACACACACACACCTTAGAAAGGATGGCACAGATTTACTAGATATGCCCCCTTTTGCCCTCACTATAAAGTAGTTACCACTGCCACCAGTCACTCTTTAGCAGCTACTTTAGGACCCTTAACAAAGGGTGTCCCATTTTACTGTGTAATATTAATGCTAATGCAAATGGCAGTTTGACCAAGAGCAAGTCTATTAGGAGTGGCCTACACAGTGTCCCCAAATAAATATGCAAGTACTCTCAAAACTTAAATATCTCTACACAGATCAGCCACAATGAAAGGTTTAAATATATATTAATAATAATAAAAGAACAAGGTAATACTAAATATATAGTCACAGTAACATCAGAGTTCAAAACCACAAGAAATATTTAAAATAACATTGCAGTCCAGGCTCATAACATAAAGAAAAATAAAATCTAAACTAAGCTTTGCTATATTCCTGACTGTATCTAAGAGAATTATACTATTTCCAGGTAACTTACTATTAGAGCAAGGCAGATGTGCTGAATGGTTCTTCTTTTTGTTGTCAGGTCTAATATAGAATGCAGAATGCTCTGTCTTACTAAGAGACTTCTCAAATTAATATCTAAAATATTACTGCTGGGGTAGCTTGCAAAATGACATAGTTTCTGGTCATCTGACTTTTAGTTCCCAGGCCAAAATCCCCATTGGAAGAAGCTGGCAGCATTTAGCATCCACCTGTAAAAATATACAGACAATGGCTTTTCCTCACTCTTTGGCAGATGTTGGAAGTCATAAAACAATTGCATTGATTCATGCTTCAAAAGTAGTAATTAGTTCACTCCAAGGACAATACAGAAAGCTATCTAGTACAGACACCATGTCTCTAGCTGCACTGAAAACTTGAGAGATTGCATCGTTATGGTGGAGCCTATAAAGTGATTTAATTTCAAATATTTTTCTAATGTTTACTGAACTGAGGTTAACCTCCTGTATCCCAGTTTCCACTGTTAAAATATATACATTTAAACAGTTATAATAGTGCAGGTACATTTTTGTTCTCTTCCAGTAGGGCACACTGTGGTTACATTTCAAACACAGCACTTTGCAAATACATTTTCAACACAAATGTCTGTACAAGCAGTTTGATATACACATGACATACAGTTCTAACACATTTGTAACACAAGCATCTTGTATAAATAATTTCGATATTCACCAATGACATATAATTCTTTACAAAATTCCAGCTAGCTGTGCTGGCAGTATCTCCTTTCATCAGACTTCTTCCTCCCTTTGAAGACACAAGCTAGTTTTTCAAGTGACCCTGAAGAAACATTGCTTGAGAGGGATCAGCCTTTCTGGGAATATATTACCCCATTTCCTGTCTTGAGAGCCCATCTGCGGTGGCATTGCTAACCCCATTGAGGTGTTGCATTGTCTTATCATATGCCTGCAACCCTAGACTCCACCTTAGTATTGCTGGCTGGCTTGATGTTGCCATGTTAAGGGATTGTAGTCTGTAACTTCAGTGAATTTCCTTCCATACAGATAAGGCTGAAGTTCCTGCAGTACCCACAGTATAGCTAGACATTTGTTTTCTACCGCTGCATAGCATTCCTCCCTGGGTTGGAGCCTGCGACTGAAATATACCACTTCTCCCACTGAAGAAACCTGGCTGAAAACAGCCCCCACCCCATGGTTTGAAGCATTCACCTGCACAACAAATTATTTGCTGTAATCTGGACAGAATAGTATGGGGGGGGGGTTCTCCCAAAGCTCTTTTAAATTTCAGGAATGTCTGCTCACATGCTAGGGTATACACTACCTTATCTGGCCTATTTTTCCTTGTCGGGTCTGTGAGGGGAGCAGCTATGGTGCTATACTTGGGGACAAGCTTTCTGTAGTATCGTGCCACCTCTAAGAATGCACACACTTGCTTTTTGTTAACAGGGAAGGCCATGCCTGAATGGCTTCCACTTTGGCAGGTTTGGGCCTGATCTTATCACATCCCACTCTATATCCCAGATAGGAGACCTCTGCCATACTCACCTGACACTTACTGGGCTTAATGGTCAACCCTGCCCTCTGTAGTCTGTCCAGCACCTCCCTGACATGCTGAAGGTGCTCTTGCCAGGAATGTCTGTAGATGGGAATATCATCCAGGTAAGCAAGGGCAAACCCTCCTGCTCCTGCTAGGATATGATCTACCAGCCTCTGGAAAGTTGCTGGGGCATTTTTCATTCCAGAGGGCATCTTCATAAACTCATACAAGCAGAAAGGAGTCACAAAGTTTGACCTCTCTACCTCTCTCTAGTGCTGGGAGTCAAGGTCACCTACCAGCAGTCATTGGTAAAATCAGTATTGGTAAGATACTTAACCCCACCAAGCTACTCTAGGGCTTCATCTGTCCTAGGCATGGGGTATGCATCTGACTCTGTGTGACTATTTAATTTCCTGCAATCCACACAGAGCCTAGTGCTGCCATCCTTCTTTGGTACCAGCACCACTGTGGAGGTCCAGGGACTGCTGGACTCCTGGATTTCCCCCAGTTCCAACATTTCTTGTATTTCCTCACTTAGAGTATGTTTGACAATTGCAGGCCCTCTATAAGAGGCCTGCTTGATAGGCCTTTGGGGTCCTGTGTCCACACAGTGCTGCACTGAGTGGGTGCACCCTAGTTTCCTGTGAACATGCCCCCAAATTCCTGTAACACTGCTCAGATTTCTCAAACCTGGGTAGAGGATAGCTTTTGGGACATCGATACTCTTTCTACTGAGGTGTCAGTCCAAGCCTCACAAAGGAGATCAGTCAACAGATCCTCCTCAGACTCCTCCTTCCATCCACTGCAATTACACAGCATGAGGGCCTCTCTATCATGGTAAGGTTTCATCTGGAAATATCATCAAATATAACTCCCCCTACTATCACTAGGGAACAGGTCCTTAATGCTCTCTCTAAGACCAAGAGCACTGCATCAATGGGCCCAAACAATCACATTAACAATGAAGCGGGAGTACTTAATACTGTGAAGCAATGCATTTGCAGCAACGCTGCTGGTATGCCTTGTGTGGACACTAGGAATACTCTGAGTACTAAAACGCACTCTACATGTTCAACTAACTGTATTGTAAGGCCAGGTATGGATACGCACGTGGATGCTATCAATGAAGTGGACCCTAATGAGGTTATTTCAAACCAGAGAGTGCCAATAGATCAATCTGGAGGAACAACTGAAGTGTCATTGATTACTAGAGATGTTGAGCTTGGAGGTTCCCACCAGTATGTACTAATTATACTTTCTGGACCATCTAGAAGTGAACTGCTGCATCCAAAAGGTATTATAACAGTTCCCTCATTTACTACTTGGTTAGAAAATGGTTTTTGTTTTAATAGTGTGAACACTGCTCAATCTATTGACAACCGTAGGGGGCTAACAGCTGAAGAAGATGACAATCTAATTGGTAACAAACTGAAGTTATTTGACTCATGTCTAGTCAAACTCAAAAAGTTACAGTTAGAAATATCTTACTTCCAAAAATGCCTATCTAGAAAGGTTGTTCCCAAAGGCTTAAGACGGGTGTGCTACCCTACTGGGTTGGAAAATGGGTCTGCTTTTCATAAAGATCTGGTTTCCCTATTCGACCGCCAAGGATTTGAGCTGATTGAGACTATCATTAAACATTACACCATCTCAGTCAGCGACCTTTCTTGTTACATAACGGAATTGGACACTAGTATACAAGCTCATTACGAATTTGGTCGATACAAATACGACTATGATCATATTTTTTATAGTATTGACCAATATATGTCCAAACTGGAAACTAACAAAATTAAAAAACTTGATAGAGACATAAAAACATATGGTTTGGGAACTGCTTACCCCACTCCATCTGTGGCTCAAGTTTGGGGCAAGGGAATGGTAAACCCTAAAAAATCTTACCTATACAATAAGGACCAGAATGTCGCACAACAAGGACCTTGTGACCTTGTTGATGACTTCGAGTCCAACAACACCAGTTATGATTTAGGGCCACCTGAACTCCAAGGACAGGGTGGTAGGGGTACTCCATGGCATAACAGATTACGAAGCGCTCAACCTGATAGACAACAGATACGAGATCCAAATTTTCAGCAGGGCCCCTTCACCGGGGCCAGACCGAAGCAGAAAAATTACCAACAAACCTAGTAAAAGACAAACGGGTCTACAATGCCCACAGGAAATAAAACCTCGATCTGTTACTGGTTCAGCCTTGAATTTGACTGACAACTATGACTTGCCTGATCCGATTACGAATATGATCGATTTTGTACCTGTGCCCAATGGGGCCAATATAGAATCGCCTAATCTTGTTACTAATTTGAATGATCTAAGTTTCAGCTCCCATGAGTCTGTTCTTTTGGGGAGCAGTAAAAGTGTACCTTCTATTATTTCAAACACTACTGGTGACTTTAATGTATATAATATTAGTAACATAGAAATTGGGCCTGAAATGGTCGACCTTTTATCTAAGGGACTTACTTTCATCCCATCAAAACCATGGGACCTGACTAACACAATTCTAGACATTAAAATGTTTGTTAGGAAATTGAACCTTCAGGTGTGGATGGGTAATGTCTTTGACTCTACTGACAGTCTCTATGTACCTAGTACTTACAACCCCCCATTGCACCCTGCCCTTTCTCTTCGAGAAATGTTGTGAACTGGATGTAAGACGTGAACATCTACAAGAATAACAGGAACTCCTCTACTAACTTGAGTAACGATGAAAGGGAAACAATGCACTACCTTACTACCCAAGGGCTTAGGTTTTGCAAACCCGATAAGGGTGGTGGACTGGTTGTCTTCAGTATGAGTGACTATCAGGATAGGATGAATGAGTTACTCAACACTGAAGCATACACACACAGTTCCCATAGTGAGGTAAATAGAGCCTATAGTACTATTATGAACTGTATTGAGGACCTGTTCATCGATGGTCAGATAGACTAAAGGACATATAACTACCTGGTAATGTCATTTCCTAGATATCCTTGTATTTTTGGCATCCCCAAAATTCACAAGAGCATTGAGAATCCACCATTAAGACCTTTGGTGGACAGTAGGGGATCTCCCACTTACTCTTGTGCTAGGGTTTTGGATGCCATCTTACAAAAATATTTGGCCAAGGAGATTCAAATCTGTAAAGACTCTTGGACCTTTTTGAAGAACATAGACACTTTGACTTTCAACAAGAGCTACAACTTCCTCACAATTGATGTAAAGGACCTGTACACCAGCATACCCCATGAGGTAGCATTAGAATGGGTAGGACTCATGCTTATAAAACACAAAGCCCCTACCAGGGAAATGGACCTAGTATCTGTCCTTATAGACATGGTGCTAACAAACAACTTCTTTTTGCACTGCAATGAATTCTTTTTGCAAAAAAATAGGGGTCACAATGGGTTCACCTTGTGGGGGAAGTGTAGCAAACTTGGTAATGGCTTACTGGGAATCAGAGTTTTCTTTAAAGGCAATGTGTTCTCAGATTCCTTTTTGTTTTATACAAGGTTCCTGGATGATATTTTTATTTTATTTAAAGGTAGTGAGAGCGATAGCCACCAAGTTATTGAATACTTTAATAACACTACTAAGTTCCTGCAATTCACTTACACGTTCCATTGTGATACTATTGATTATCTTGACATCCATTTAAGTAAAAACTATAATTTAAACGCGTTTACTGCGAACATCTTCAGAAAATCTACATATTCCAACACTTTCCTCCACTACACCAGCTGTCACCCTTACCACCAGAAGAAATCTGTTGTGAAAGGGCAGCTGGTAAGAGCTTCCAGAATGGTCAGCCTGGATGAGGATTTCACAAAGGAATGTGCTCACATATGGAAAATGTTTATTCATAGAGGTTACCCAGTAACTTTCCTTGACCCGATAGTTCGGGAGGTAATGGATAAAAGACACAGTAATGTGTACTTACCACTTCTGAGGACTAACATTGTAACACCTACTGACGACAATGGTGTTAACTTGGCCGAAAGGAATCAGTGTGGCCAGAACGAGAGTATGGTACTAAATAGTGATCAATTTTATAACAGTACACCTACTATCAAATTTATTACCACTTTCAGTACAACAAGTACCCTTTGTTCATCTATACTGAAGAAAAACTGGGACTTGTTTAAAACACAAACTGAGTTACATGAAAAACTAGGGGACCAACCTATGATAGTTTACAGGAAAGGGAACAATATCAAAACCCTGTTAGAAAGGCATGACTTGTCAACAGTGAGATGTCCTGGTATGCATAAATGCCTGAACTGTAATTACTGTAAATATGTCCACGAAGGCAATTCATTTAGCCTGAATGGACAAGAATTTAAGTTGAGTAATAAATTTGATTGTAATACTACATTTACCACCTACCTATCCAGGTGTACATCCTGTCCAGCATTCTACATTGGTAAAACCGAAAGAAGATTGCGTGAAAGGATGTATGAACACCTGTATGCTATTAGAAAAGGGAAACTGGAGAACGCACTTGCAAAACACACGGCGGCCTGCCCTAACCATGGTTTCAGATTTATGGCAATTGATCATGTAAAAATTGACCCGAGAGGGGGCCCTAGAAACTTGAAACTGGAGGAATTAGAATTGAAATGGCAGATGAAATTGAATGCATATAGCTTTCCAGGACTAAATGAGTCTTGTTCAATAGGAAGTTTACTAAAATTGAATAATTTAAAGAGATGATGACCTTGTCATTTCACACTCTTTATGTTTTTATGTTCTTGTGTATAACATTTCGAATTTTTTGTCATTTTCAGTTAATTTTATTGTTAACATGTTAGACATGACATTTGTGACATTAGGTATGTCTAACCCACTACATATTATATATTAAAATTACAGATTAAGTATATATAGTTTTTAGAACCATATATATTTTTCGAGTATTTTATATTAGGTTATACCATTTACATTATTACCTTATGTTCCTACTGGAAGCTGAGCTTATTGTTAACATGTAGGACTTTAAACTTGAACTTAAACAAGGGGTTTATAGTATTGACAATATTGGAACAAAAACATGGAAACACATAAACACAACTTTTTGAAAATACTATTCCTCTTGTAAATACACCATTATTATACTTATATACTTACATATACAACTATTTTAAATGCAAACATATATATTTTTTTGTTTAATTTGAACAGTTTTTATGTAATTTAGTATAATTTTGGGTCCTAGACTTGTTTATGCTACACATACATGATTTCTGTAAGCTTCGGATCAGGAGTCAACAGTATATTACAGGTAGATTGATTACTTGTTGAAATTATGTTATTATTAATACGTCTTTTGTATTTTGTAACATTTAACAATAATCCATTTAAATGTTTCAACATAACTATATGGATTTTACATTAATAACTTGACTCGATCCATGTACTCTCTGCTTTTAATATGTATTTAGAGTTTACACATTTGCCACCAATTACGGCTTTTGTAGCTTTAAATTTTTAAAAACTTTTTTAAAACTGAATTAACGGAGTTAATTGTATGACGTAGGTTGATTATTGAGCCTTTTTTAAAGGTTATGTTGTCAGTGGCTCTGTTTCTGAAGAAGTCAGCTTATATGTGCTGACGAAAAGCGCTTAAAAATAAACTTACTCCTTTTGGCTGTCTTCCGCTGTTCACAGCTTTTTTGTTTTCCTGGTTTGGTTTCGTTTTAGTTTCAATATCCCAAGATGCCTTCTAAATAACATGAAACATGACCTATAAGGGCCTCCAGAATTACTATTTAACTGTAGCCTCCAAACAGGCTTTATGCCTCATGAATGGAGAAAGCAACAGTCATCCCTCTGCACAAAGGTGGGCCATCTACAGACCCTGGAAACTACAGAACCATAAGTCTCACTCATCTTATATGTAAAGCCATCAAAAGAATTATCATGAGATGATCAATAGAGATATAGTAAACCGCCAGACAATGGATCCAACCCAGTTTGGTTTCTTCAAGGGCAGATCATACGTACTCAACCTGGTAGACTTCTTTGAGAAGGTCACCAGAGCAATGGATGAGGGCAAAATTGTTCACATTGCCTATCTTGATCTGGCCAAGGCATTTGACACAGTACCCCACTCGGGCATTGCTGACAAACTCAAGAGGCTAGGTACAAACTCGTATGTCACCCGGCGGATGACCAACTGGCTCACAGACAGGACCCAGGAAGTTAGAATTGGGGAGTCCACCTCTACAAATAAGCCAGTCACAAGTGGAGTCCCTTAGGGATCAGTCCTTGTACCACTCCTTTTTGGCATTTATTTCTTAGAAGTCAAGGCCAATGTCAGTGGTCTCTGGCTGACTAAATTTGCAGATGATTGCAAATTGGGAGTTGTCACTGAATTTCACACTCACACAAATGTTCTCCAGGAGGGGCTGACACAGACAAACAACTGGTTTCAGAGTCATGGACTAAAACTAAATGCCAGTAAATGCGTAATTGTATCCTTTGGGAAGTCATCCATCCCTGGTAACTATCACATTGACAACACACCCCTTAGAGTTGACCCAGCAGTCAGGGACTTAGGAACACACATAGATAATAATATAGCCTTTGATCATCATGTGTCTATAGTGGTGAGGAAATCATTCTATGTTGTGCAAGTTATAAACAAATGTATGGCATCTAAGTCCAAGAAAGTGATTGTTCCACTGTATTCGTCATTCATCAGACCTATCATTGAATACAATGCCCCCTTTGGTATGTACCTAACTAGGCATATCCAACAACTGGAATGTCCACAGAAGTTCCTCACTAAAAGAATACAGGGTGTAAGTAATATGTCCTATGCAGACTGCCTCAAGGCTCTATCCCTGTATTCTGTCTCCTACCAGCTTTTGAGGGGAGATCTATGCCTGGCATACAGGGCATTGTCAAACCCCACTCCGGTGGACCTCCTGAATATCCACAAAACAAACAGTACCAGAATTACCCATTCTAAAGACTGAAACCTTGCCTGTGATATAAATAGGACCTGCTGGAGAGATAGGTATGTATCCCAAGGACTACCCTATCTATGGAACAGGCTCCCCATCCTTGTGAAGCAGAGTTCCTCCCTAATCCAATTCAAGTGTAACTTGGACAATTGGATGGGAAAGTGAAACTTCATCCCTGGTTTGGCACCTATGTCTCTGATGCAAACAGGTAACCTGTAAATGGTTCATTTCCGAGGCCCATGCTTACACTTATCAAGAGAATCAGAACTCATCAGACATTTGGGATGCATGGCTAGGCTTAAAAAGGCCCTTGTGGTTATTAGCCTAGTAAACACCTATGAAACTATGAACCTATGTTAACATGATACAGTTTGTGCCCCTGCCTCCTGCCTAGCAGTTCTACCATGTAGTTAACATCACTGACCTTCCTTACCACTTTAAAGGGTCCCCTCCCAAGCTGCCTGCAGCTTATTGTGTCTGACAGGAATGAGAACCATAACCTGCTGCCTCACAGCACTCTCCAGCTCGAGCATTCCTGTCATACCATATCTTTTTCTGCTGTTGGTCTTCTGCCAGGTTCTCCTGGGTCAAGCCCATGAGTTCCTTGAGCCTTGTTCTGAGGTTTAGGACCGATGCCACAACAGACTCCTTGAGGGATTCACACCCATCCACCCACACATTGCAAATCAATTCTTGAGATCCCCTCACCCAATGCCCACACAGCAACTCAAAGGGTGAAAAACCTGTGGATACCTGGGGCAGCTCTCTGTAAGCAAACAACAGATGGGGCAAAATATTTGTCCCACTCTGTCTTAAACTGGTCTGCAAATGCAAATAGCATAGTATTTAGTGTTGCGTTTAACCTCTCCACCAGACCATTAGTCAGGGGATGGT
Organism: Protopterus annectens; assembly: GCF_019279795.1. Taxonomy (NCBI): domain Eukaryota; kingdom Metazoa; phylum Chordata; order Ceratodontiformes; family Protopteridae; genus Protopterus; species Protopterus annectens. The sequence continues at coordinate 93,608,598 of NC_056735.1, read as the reverse complement.
AGGGGGTGGTCTTTAGGTGCTTCACCCCACAGTGCTTCCACACACAAGCCAGCAGGTCTGACATAAAATTGACACCTCTATCAGTCAGTATTTCTTTTGGGAAACCTACCCTGCTGAAAATCTCCAACAAAGCATTTGCAACCTTTTCTGCCTCGATGGATGACAGAGACACCACCTCAGGATATCTGGTAGTATAATATACTACCACTAAGATATACTTTTTCCCTCTGGAACTTGGGGTACTCAGAGGCCCCACAATACACATAGCTACACTCTGAAATGGCTCCTCAATCACAGGCAAAGGCATCAAAGGAGCTTTCACCTTGTCTCCAGTCTTCCCTAACTTTTGGCACTGCTCACAGGTCTTGCAGTACCTTGTTACATCCCTGGAAATCTCTGGTCAATAAAAGTTATGCATAATATGTCTCTTTGTATGCTTTATGCCCATATGACCTGCAAAGGAAATGTCATGGGTTATGGCTAGAAGTGCCAGATGGTAGGCTCTGGGCACTACCAGCTGCTGTATTCTCTCATTCTCTAGCCCTCCCTCAGGGGTCCACTGTCTATATACAGTAACCCTTTGTCCCAGTATACAGATTCCCCTTTTCCTTGAGAATGAGGCACCTTTCCAGCTACCTCCCTCAAACCTTGTTATGTAGGGTCTGATAGCTGAGCCAATTTCAACTCTGTCTCTTTGTAAGCCTTCCTAGCTCCCCTTCCACAAGAAGTCTGGTATCATCTGACAACGGTGCCTCACTGTCAGCCTACGTACTACTACTCACCTCTGCCCTTGTAGTCACTCTGTCCAAGGGAACATCAGTCCCCACCAGCAGCTGTGGCTCACCATCAGTCTCACTGCTACAGCATAGCTCCCTCTCTGAAGTAACTGCCTCACCAGTCCTGGCTTCAAGTGTGTGGTCTGTCTGGGTCCCCACAGGCTACCAGTCCCAGATGTCTGTTTCTAAGCCTGACTGGATGTCATTGCATGAACACAAGGTACTGTGTTATCAAAACCATTCCCTATTAGGACATCTGCATGGATATCCTCATATACACCTACTTGCTTGCTTCTTTTTTCACCCTCCCAGTCAAGGTGAAATCCTAGACAAAGGTATTTGGAATGGGGTCCCTCCTAAAGCTCTGACTGGAGTAGACTGCCCAAGCAAATAGTGCCCCTATATAACCATTGCAGGCTTCACAATAGTTAGGTGAGAGGCTGTGTCTCTTTTATCAGTGGCCTGTTTCCCATCTACTAAGATAGGATTAATAACCTCTGGTGGTAGTTTGGTACCCTTGCTGTCTCCAGACAACTTACTGCTGGCATTCTGTCATTACCATTTGCTGATTCCCCTATCTTTTATTCCCCACCTTACCTCTGTGGACATATATATGCTACATGGCCCAACTGGTTACATTTAAAGCATTTATGTGGCATTGCATTCCTATCTGCCAACCAGATTCTTTTGTCCTCAGGCAAAGTGTAAGGGGTTGTTTCGTCACCAAATGGTCTGCTAGCCCTTAAAAAGTGGTGAACTGACACTCACTCACTCACCTATAAAAATAAGTGCTTACCTTAGTGTGATATGAAACTCAGAATGTCTACCATATGGCTGCTTGAGAGTACAGACACATTCTTTAGTGGCCACTGCTTGCAAACTATAGGAGTTCAATATCCACACCATTGAATCCCAATATGTAATGTGGTGATCCCACCGCTGCCATCCAAATGTGACAACACTCCACTGGACCAGTAATCAAGGAGCCTCAATCCTCTCCACTGGCAACAGTGGGGGGGACATTCACTGAGAGGATGACAGGTACACACACAATATTTCAAGATGCAGCTCTCTGCATGAAGTGCAATTTCCCTTAAGAGCACACAGAAACCGCAGTCAGTCCGGGGCTGGTTTCTCCTTCTTATTCCAGAGCCCCAGTAAGGCTTCCCACTGGCACAGTTATAGAGTTGAGTCCTTAGCCAGGGTTCCAAGCCAAGTCCTCCAACACTCTATCTGTCCAACCAGTGCTTTGTGTCCCTGTCCAACTAGCTAACACACACACTCCTTGAAATTTGATTTACACACACGCATACATACACGCACACACACACACACACACACACACACACACACACACACACACACACACACACACACACACACACACACACACATACATACACCTGGGAAAGGCTGGCACAGGTTTACTACCTATGACCCCTTCTGCCCAGACTATAAAGTAGTTATCACTGCCACCAGTCACTGCTTATCAGCTACTTTAGGGCCCTTAACAAAGTGTGTCCAATTTTACTGTGAAATATGAATTCTAATGCAAATGGTAGTTTGACCAAGAGCAAGGCTATTAGGAGTAGCCCACACAGTGTCACCAAATAAATATGCAAGTACTCTACATGCTTAAATATCACTATACATATTAGCTTCAATTGGATACAATGTTGTTTGTCTTTCAGCTTTTCCTGGTTAGGGATCGCCACAGAGGAACTCCTGTCCGCTAATGATTGGCAGTTGTTTTTTATGGTGTCGAGTTGCCAGCCCGATGCCCAACCTTCAACGAAGGCACGCCCATTCAACACATGTCTTTCGAATGCCCACTCGACCGCAGGGAGGACATGCAGGCTCCACACAGAAGGCACTCCCAACCCAAGCCGAGAATCGAACGGGAGAACCTCTTGCTGTGAGGCAACAACGCTACCGCTGCACCACCGAGGAAGTCCTACAATTGGATACAATGAAAGGTTTAAATATATTTAATAATAAATAATAAAAGAACAAGACAATACTATAAATATATATATATATATATATATATATATATATATATATATATATATACATATATACACATATACACACACACACACACACACACACACACACACACACACACACACACACATATATATATATATATATATATATATATATATATATATATATATATATATATATATGGATCCCCTCCAAAACATCTAAAGTTCATAACACTGAAGCTCAAAACATTGAGACCTTAACATCTAAAACCCATAACGTCTAAAACTCATAACATCAAATTTCATAACATTGAAACTTTGCATCACAACTTCAAACCCTACAAATCACATGTAAATAACATCTCCTTTGCCTAAAATAACACCAAAGTAGTAAACACACTTTGTACTACATTTCTGCAGGGGGACAAGCCCCCCACACCCCATAAATTAAATATACCAACTCCGAGATCGCACTACAGTGGCTTTAGGAAATTAACTTTTTCCCCACTGTAGTACAATCTAGGAGTTGGTATATTTAATTTATGGGCCCCCACATGGGTGGGTGCACGGGGGCTTACCCCCCTACAGAAACATAGTACAAAGTGTGTTTACTACTTTGGTGTTTTTTTAGGTGGAGGGGATTTTATTTACATGTGATTTGTAGGTTTTGAAGTTGTGATGCAAAGTTTCAATGTTATGAAGTTCGATGTTATGAGATTTAGACGGTATGAGTTTCAGATGTTATGGTCTCGATCTTCTGAGCTTAGAGGTTATGACCATTCGATGTTTTGAAGGGGATCCATTTATATATATAGTAGTAGCTCGAGACCGAAGTGTCGAAACTGCACTTGCACGAAAGTGCAGAATGTGGAAATGTCGAATCTGCAGTTTTGGAGGCGAGTACGTGATGTGGGTTTCCCTGTGTTCGTAATGTGGGGTCTGGTATATGGATGTAGCTGGAGATTCAGGTAAGTGATGTTTTAGTATGGGTTTTAGGTAGGGATTTGAGTGTGTGTGAGTGTGTTTGGAGTTTTGATGTGTGGATTAGGGTAGGTAGGTGAGATTCTGAGTGTGTAAGTGTTGAGAGTGGTGGTATTTGTACGTATGTGATGTGTGTTTGTGCAGGGGGAGTGTAAAATGTACGGTGGTGTTTTTTGTGTATTTGTGTTTTTAGTGTGTTCTCAGAGTTAGTATATATAAGTGGGGGTGTGCAGGGGGGGGCTTGCCTTCCTGCTTATTTGTAGGGTCTGTGCTTGTGTTTGTTTTGTTGTGTTGGTTTGTAGTATAGGGGGGAAGGTGTATGTGTGATTGTTTGTGTGTGGAGTATGTATGTATGTGGGCAGTCGCAATTTTAAATTTCACCCTTTTGGGGTTTCAGGTTTTGAAGTTTTCGGCTTTACAGTCTCGTGATACTGAATTTCGATATTTCCGTATTTCAGGATTGTAAACCATATATATATATAGATATATATATATATATATATATATATATATATATATATATATATATATATACACACACACTTGAAAGAAAGTTAATGTTTGTTGTTTTTGCATATAAGATACCTGTAACACATTGCATTTAAGTTACCTGGCACTTGCTCACTAAGTCAGCACTAAAAAATTAAAAGCACTACACCCTCACAAACTCCCCTTGAGTACCTTGTTCCCCATTGGCCCTATTTTTCAATTATAAATTATTCCCAATACTATTCTAGCATGTCCAAAGGTCAGTTGTCAATCTCCTCTCTGGTCTAGCTGGTGAATCTGGGAATCTTGAGGCAATGTTACAACTGCCTCTTGTATACAGATAACCCTCTCCTCCTCCCAACAAATTCCAACACATGTGAGAGATGCAACCATATAGCCAAACTGGAGGCTAAGCTCTCTCAACTCAGTACTGGCGTAACCAGTCAGGAGAAGGAAACCACACTCACTACAATTCCAGTCTCACATAGACCTACCACGACAGCAAACCAAACACATAAACACACAAAAACATACTCGGAGGCTCTACATAAAAATCTGCCTAAGCAGCAGAGACCTCCAAAGCAGACACCCAAGTAACCTCTACCCCAAAACAAAACACGTGCAACACATAGCTCACAAAGCCAGTGTGCCGAACAGTCACAGCCCTTAAGGCTAAACAACACACCTGATACACTTGTAATAGGTGACTCTGTCGTCAGGCACACTGACGTCCTGCTCACCAGGCTGCACAAGGAGAAGGTCACGGTGAGCTGCCTGTCGGGTGCTAGGATCTGCCACATAACACAAGCACTCAGGTCACTCCAAGGCAAGTACAAATATGACTCAGTCATTGTCCATGCTGGTGTGAATGACCTGAGACGTACCTCCCTGGACTACATGAAAAGAGACATAGAGCAGCTCTCTGAGCATGTAGCCCAGGCTGGTATGACCCTGACCTTGAGTTGCATCTTACCCTCACCAAGAATGATGCCACAATATGAAGACAAGATGATCAATTTCAACAATTGGCTTAAGTATTGGTGTCATTCAAAGGGGATCCAATGCCTGTCAGCCGGGGATGACATGCTCGACAAGCTACAATGCTTCGCTAGGGATGGCTTGCTCCTGTCACCCCTGGGCTTTCGGATACTGGCAAAGGCTCTTGCCACCCCCATAGTGCCTTTTTTTAGGCAAGGCTCAAAAGACAAACCCACCTCCATAGGTATCACAAGGGATAAGAAACTAAGAGTAATGCTACTCAACGCCAGAAGTCTAAACCTCAAGATGCATGCACTCAAAACTCTCCTTAGCATGGAGATCATTGATATCTGTGCAGTAACAGAAACCTGGTTCAAGGCTCCCGAGAGCACCCCAGCACTACCAGGTTATACCTCATACCATGCTTTTTGGCCCCAAAACTTGGACCGAACCACAAATGGAGGGGGAGTATCAATATTCGTCAAAGATACCCACACCTCCAGGTTGGTGGCACAGCACGAAGCATCAGAGACTATCCATGTGCAACTAACAGTGGGTAAAACTGCCTTCCAGTTTATAGCCTGCTACAGACCACCCTTCCAAACCCAGGAACCCCACTCAGCCTTCCTGAGAACACTGGAAAATATGAAGGTCTCTCCAAACACCATTATATTGGGCGACTTCAACTACCCAAACATAGACTGGGAGCATTACTCTAGCTCCAACACCCTAGCCCAAAGGTTCCTAGAATTTATAAACTCAAATGCTATGGAACAACTTGTTACCACTCCCACAAGAGAGGAAAACATACTGGACCTGATCATCACCAACATGGGGACTCTATGCTCCAGACCAGAAGTCTATCCCTCACTGGTAAGATCAGACCATAAACTAATCTCACTGGATATTCACATCCCGACACCACACCCTGCCCAGAAAACCACAGTGAAAAACTTCTCTAAAGCAAATTTCACACTCCTTAAAACCAAGGTGGAATCCTTCAAAGCCCGCAGGCATGTGGAAAATACGGCCCAGACTGCAGAATCCTTTTTAAATGCATTCTATGAACACTTTCAGGAATGCATGGATCTTGCAATCCCAAATAAAACCAAGACCCAATCCTCCAAAGGCAGATGTCCTGTCTGGTGGACCCCAACCATAAACAAACTATACAATAGAAGGAGGAAGCTACTACATGATAGAGCAAAATCCCAAAAAGAGAAGGCATCTCTGATCAGTATTAGCAAAAAACTACGGGCACTCATAAAATCGTCTAAGGCCAGCTTCGAGAGAAAAATTGCACAGGACACTAAGGATAATCACAAGGCTTTCTTTAGTTATGTTAGGAACCTGGGTGGGAATTCCCAGATATGGTCAGAATTAGTCCAAAATGACAAAAAATACACCGAACCCACAGACATTGCCAACATCCTAGCTGACAGGTTCAGCGCAAACTTCTCCCCCCCTCCCCACCAAAAGGGCAAATATCTATCCCAGCAGAGTGCTGCCCCCCTGACATCTCAGATGCTCAGGTAAGAGCTGCTCTCTCCAAAGCAAAAAACACAGAATCAATGGGACCAGATGGTGTCCCGGGCTGCATCCTACATGAACTCCAAGAAGAGCTAAACCCAAACATAAAACTACTGTTCAATCTCAGCCTTACTACAGGATATGTACCCAAAGAGTGGCGTACAGCAACAGTGGTCCCTCTCCACAAAGGTGGTGCCTCAATGGATCCTGGAAACTATCTAGCTTGACTAGCTTGGTCTGCAAAGCTATGGAAAGGATCATCATGGACCTCATAAATAAAGATATTGGGGATCTACAGACACTGGATCCTACCCAGTTCGGCTTTGTTAAGGGCAGATCCTGCCTCTTAAACCTGGTCAATTTCTTTGAAACAGTCACCAAGGCCATTGACGAGGGGAAGGTTGTCCACACAGCCTTCCTGGACCACACAAAAGCCTTCGATACAATACCCCACTCGGGAATTATAGATAAGCTCACCAGCTTAAATATAAACCCCTATGTCACTAGATGGGTTGCAAACTGGCTCAAGGACAGAACCCACATGGTTAGAATTGCTGGAGCCATGTCAGACTCCAAACCAGTTACAAGTGGCATCCCACAAGGCTCAGTCCTGGGACCTCTCTTGTTCAGTATATATTTCTCGGAGGTACAGGCCAACACAGAAGGACTGTGGCTGACCAAGTTCGCAGATGACTGCAAACTGGGTGCCATAATTGACTCTCCAGCCGACACAAGCATCCTCCAAAAGGGCCCCATAGAAACAGACAACTGGTGCCAGAGCCATGGCCTCAAGCTAAACGCCAAAAAGTGTATAGTCATCCCTTTGGCAAAACAAAGTGCCCACAAATTACCACATAGGTGGTAATCCATTAAGTACAGAAGAAGTAATTAGGGACCTGGGGACCCAAGTTGATAGCAATCTCTCATTTGACAATCACATGGCCAAAGTGGTTAGAAGAACATTTTATATAGCCCACCTAATCATGAAGGGATTCACATCTAGATCAGGGGAGGTCATCGTGCCTCTTTACTCATCCCTCATCAGGCCCATAATTGAGTACAATGCCCTTTTGGGATGTACCTTACCAGACACCTGCAGCAACTGGAAAGACCCCAAAAGTACCTCACCAAGAGGATCAAAGGGCTCAAACAGATGCCATATGCTGCCTGGTTAAAGAAACTCCAGCTCTACTCAGTGGCATACCACCTGCTCAGAGGCGATCTGTGCCTGATGTATAAAGCCATGTCCAACTCGGAATTAATGGACATGCTGCACCTCAGAAAATCCAAATCCCATCGAGCTACGCGCTCGAGAGACTTGAACCTCAGCACTGAAATAAATAGGACATGCTGGAGGGACAGATTCATAACCCAGAGGCTCCCTTCACTCTGGAATAAAATCCCAGTCCAGGTTAGGCAGAGTCCCTCATTGACTCTCTTCAAGAGGAATCTTGATGAGTGGATGGGAGATCGTAGGTTTACCCTGGGTATCACTTCTGTGTCACTGTTAGACAGAGGCACAGTATACTAACCTCGAAAAAGGGTATAGCAAAATTAATTTAAAATGGGTGGCAAAAGCCAAACACACTCTGGCTAGGCTTATAAATGCCCTAGGGCAAATAGCCTAGTATGAACCTATGAACCTATGAACCTATGAACACACACACACACATATATATATATATATATATATATATATATATATATATATATATATATATATATATATATATATATACATATATAAATTCACAGTGACATCAGAGTTCAAAACCACAGGAAATATGCAGTACAGGGTCACACAAATAAAGAAAAATAAAATCTAAACAAAGCTTAGCTATATTCCTGACTGTATCTAAGAGAATTATACTGTTCCCTAGTAACTTGTTATTAGAGAAAGACAGATGTGGTGAATGGTTCTTGTTGCTGTTGTCAGGTCCAAGACAGAACGAAGAATGCTCTCTCTCACTAAGAGACTTCTCAAATTAATATCTAAAATATTGCTGCTGGGATAATTTGCAGAATGACATCACTTCATGTCATCTGACTTCTAGATCCCAAGCCAAACCCACATTGCAAGAAGCTGGCAGCATTTAGCATTTACCTGTAATAATATACAGACAAGGGCTTTTCCTCAGATCTTTGGCAGATGCTGGAGGTCATAAAACAATTGCATTCCTTCATGCTTCAAAAGTAGCAATTAGTTCACTCCAAGGATGAATCAGAAAGCTTTCTAGTATAGACTCTATGTCCCCAGCTACACTGAAAACTCGAGAGATTGCTTCCTTATGGCGTAGACTACAAAGTGAGTTAATTTCAAATATTTTTCTAAGGTTTACTGGACTGAGGTTAACCTCCTGTATCCCAGTTTCCACTGTTAAAATATAAACATTTAAACATTTGCAATAGTGCAGATACATTTCTGTTCTCTTCCAGTAGGGCACACTGTAGTTACATTTCAAACACAGCACTCTGCAAATACCTTTTTAACACACACATCTGTACAAACACTTTGATATATACATGACATACACTTCTAATACATTTATAACACAAGCATCTTGTATAAATCATTTCGATATTCACCTATAACATGTAATTTTTAACAAAATTAACTGTGCTGGCAGTATCTCCTTTCATCACAAATCTCAAGTATAAATGGATTATATAACAAAAGGAATAAACTGATGTCTAAGAACAAGAGGGAACTGACTCAGCAGAGGAACAATTCCCTCCACAGCTTGAACAAACAAATAAGAAATATTATAAATTGCTCTAAAGCTAATTATGAAGCTAAAATAGTTTCCCTAGCTAAGGATAATCATAAGGCATTCTTTAGCTATGTCTGAAATCTGAAAGGGAAGCCCAGCTGTGTGCCAAACTGGTAGTAGATGGTGCCACTCATACTATACTGGTGGAAATTCCTAACCTGCTAGCTGACAGATTTGGTGCAAACTTCACCCTCCTGTCCCTACCAGCCATACCCCAAGCATACCTGACACCAGTCCTCTGCCTAGTATTTCTGGAGATCAGGTCATATCTGCACTCTCCAAGGCCAAAAACACAGCCTCAATGGAACCATATAACATCTCGGGTTGCTTATTAATGTAAAACAGGACCTAGTAGACCCACTATGTACTGTCTTTAAACATAGCCTGAGAACTGGCTTTGTTACAGCAGAGTGGAGAACAACAACAGTAATCCCATTGCACAAAAGGGGGCATCAACCAACCTTGGGAACTATAGACCCATAAGTCTAACCAACCTCATCTGCAAGGCCATGGAAAAATTATTGTGGACCTTATCAACAAGGAGATAGGCAACCTTCAAACTCTAAACCCAACCCAGTTTGGCTTCTTTAAGGGTATATCATGTTTATTAAACCTAGCTGACTTCTTTGGGAAAGTCACCGAAGCCCTGGATAAAGGTAAGACAATGCATACTGCCTATCTTGACCTAACCAAGGCTTTCAACACAATCCCCCACTCAAGTATCATTGAAAAACTCTCCCAGCTGGGGATTAACCCTTATGTACTAGATGGGTCACCAACTGACTCACTGACAGAACACATGCTGTCAAAGTTGGTGACTCCACCTCTACCAGTATACCTGTCACCAGTGGTGTACCACAAGGATCTATGCTGGGCCATTTACTGTTTGGAATCTATTTATCGGATGTCCAGGCTAAAGAAGATGGCCTTTGGCTTATCAAGTTCACTGATGATTACAACCTGGGTGCAATCACTGAGTCCCCCAATGATGTTAACATATAACAGGAGGGGCTAAAACAGACAAGTGACTGGTGCCAAAGGCATGGTCTAAAATTAAATGCAAAAAGTGCTTTATTATTCCCTTTGACAAAGTAGAATTCCCTGCTAATTAACAATATTGACAGCACCCCCCCTAAGTTCAAACCCAGTGGTGCAAGATCTGGAAACACAGGTAGATGCAATCTGAACTTCAACCAGCAGGTGTCCACAGTGGTAAGAAAAGCCTTCTACTTTGTGCATCTAATAAGTAAGGGCATCGCATCCAGGTCTAAGAATGTTATAACTCCACTGAACCTGACCCTCATCAGACCATTAATAGAGTACAATGCTCCCTTCTTCATGTACCTCACCAGACACCTGCAGCAGCTGGAGAGACCACAGAGGTTTTTCACCAAGAAAATACAGGGCCTCCAAACCATGACTTATGTGGATAGACTGAAAGCCCCGTCACTGTATTCTGTACATATAGGATGTTGAGAGACAACTTGGGCCTGGCCTACAGGGCAGTCTCTGACCCTGCCCTGATGGAAATGCTGTACATTTGCAACTCAAATTGCACAAGAGTCACTCACTCTAGGGATCTTAACCCAGACTATGACATTAACAGAGCTTGCTAGAGAGACAGATGTACAGCCCCCTACATTAGTAATAGTCTGAAGTGTTTGTGTGTTTTTACGTTGTGTATCGGAACAGCATTTTTTTCCCTGGGAAACAAATGCTGTTCTGAGTGTTGGAAGTTCTTACATTTCAAACTTCCAGGCAGTGTAGCTTCATGTGGCGGATGGGTTGTGTTATGCAATATTTCACAGGTGTAGTGGTTGTGTGTTATCTTTATTATTTGAGGTAGTATGGGTATAAAGCTGGTGGACAGTTGCTATTCGGAGTTTCGATCTTCGAAGTTGTGAGTTTTCGAATTATTTACATTTCGGAGTTTGAAGTTCAATATTTTCGTATTCTAACTTAGTTCGACTATATGATATAGACCCTATGAATCTATGGACTTAGACAAGTGGTCCTGGATCCCTGTGCAGACTCCCTTATAATTTTTCATTTTTTTGTTAAGGAAAGTGTTACCTTTTTGTCAAAATGTGTTCTTAGGGACTGAGGTTAGTGTGTTTGGAGGTTGTCACTAAAAAATTACCTCATAAATTAACTTATTTGTCAGGAAGCAAGACAGGCTCTTCAAAGTTCTGCTAAACAGGTGTCAAACACCTTTTGCAGCAGAGACATGAACCTGAGACAGCAAGGACATGAACCTGGATCACAGTAACTTGATTTGTCCCTCCCTGAACAACAAGAAGAGAAACGTTATCGGGGGGGGGGGGCTTCATTTCTGACTCTGGCTTCACCTTAACCTCACCCTCTGATGGGTGACTCTGCTCTGGTCATTTGTTGCCCTCTGGTGCTGCTTCTCAGAAAGCCACTAAAGATTGGAAGCAGGCACATCCTCTTCAACTGCCAAGGAGGTAGGCACTTCCTCTTTAGCTGCCCTTGCTGGGTAATAGACAAGGACTCTTGAAGGCATCAGGAAAGTACCTGTTGGTGTTCCTTTGCTAAGCTGCTCTGAGGTGCTTCATTCATAGGGCATGGACCATCTCCCAGAGCTGTTCTTTTTCTGAGAGGTATCCCAGAAAAATGGAAACATAAGGATAGTAATTTATGTTCTCCTAAATCAGATAAGGCTGGGCTTTGCTAAGGGTTTATTTAAATCATTTCAGTCTGCACATGATGATTCTTCTCAATATATAAAAATGAAATGATTTCCTCTCTCTCTCAGATTCTCATTCTCAGTCTGTGGAACAGGATTTAGACTTACTAAGTTTCTCAATTTTCCATGACACAAGATGGGGAATGTGACTCCAAGGAAAGTTATTCTTTAGATTCCCTTCCTGAAGAGTCACATTTTTCTGATAATAATGCCAGAATGAAAGACTTGTTTCAGTGGAGACAAAGGAAATATCAGGATTCAACCAAAGATATTAAGATCTGTTACAAGTAGATTTTCCTTAACCTGCAGCTATTCCCTCCTGTGCTGCCAGCGTTAGAGAAAGCTTTCTTTGCAGCAAACAGTTTGACTGACGGTCATCTACTTCCAGAAAGCCTGATAAAGTAAATTATGGGTCTCAGCCACACAAATTCCTATTTTTTCTAACTCCAGGTCAGATCCACTGATAATTTCTCTTTGAAAATCAGCTTCTGCGAAACTTGTTATGGCAGCTGACCTTTTCACTTCTGACATGCTTGAAAATGCCTTGATAAATTGGAAAGAAAATCTAATGCTTCCTCCATTTTAGCCTTCGGAATAGTAAATTGTCAGGCTGATATGTGTAAATTTCTGCTGTCTTCCTTTCACGGTATGAGAAAGGTAAATGTTGACTTTCCTTTTCTGAGAGTAAGACATCTCTGAATTCATTGCTATCATCCATACTGATGTTGTTTCTAGAGCAGCTTGCACTGAGTCAATGATAAGACTTCCCCGGCTACATTTTCAGATTTTACCAGAGGATGTCATATCTGAGATCATGAATGCTCTGCTGGATAAAGAACTCTTATTTTGTAAAAGGTTGGAGGAAAAGGGAAATGTAAATTCAAGGAGTTACCCAAAGTTTTTAACCCATCTTGCCAAAGTATAATAATAAACTTATTTTCCAGTTCGGGTTCCTTTTTCAGAAAATAGAATAAGTGTTCCCAGCAAGCCACCTGTAAACAAAATGTCAAAAAAAAAAGCAATGGAAGGGAGGTTGAAAGAAGAAATTAGGGTCCTCCCAACAGCAAGGCAGACTAAGGAAATAGGCTGACTATAGATCCCTTCTTGTGCTCACCTACCTCCCCAGACAATCCAGTAAAACTTTCCCAGGTCTTGGTCTTCACTTTCATCTGTGGCACCAGGTAATGACAGATGGTTGGTTGGGTTCTGATAATCAGATAAAAATGTTATAGTTGGCAGTGGGATTCCTTTCCTCTTTTTCAAGGGATTTCTCTTCATCCAGCCAATAAAACCTTTCCTTTCTCTTTTATTCTAGAGCACATGCTGTATTAGGGGATTTTACAATCTGATCCCCAGGACTAAGAGGGGAAGGATATTATTCATGGAACCTGGTGAGCTCCGAGACCTGTCTTCCTAAACTTTTGCATCACATTCCAATTTTGAAAGATTTCAGGTACTTTTAATGCTTTTCCATGCCTGGCTCACATTTTCAGATTTCTGATTTACAGATTACGGGGTATTCACATTTTTTTCCACATTTAGACAACTGCCTTATTTTTGTAGATTCTTTTACAAGTTGTCAAGATAATCTGGCTACATTTATCCATTGTCATCTTACCCTACATCCATGTTCTGATCAGCAGTTCCCTTTTCGCATTTTTTTGCCCCTCATAATATAATAGTGCCAGTCTGCCTTTACCCCCTCGCTCCCTACAGTCATGTACTCATGGTGCTTCTCTTGCCCTTTGGCACTTGGGGGTAGTATCTGTTAACTTCATGCTCACTCATTACATTGCCATGATTTTGTTCTTCTGACTAAGTTAACTGCTGGCAGCAAAGGTGTGACTTTATGTTATACTTTCTATCTCTTCCCAAAATGTTAAATGACTATTGCCTATAAACGTTTCCAAGTACACTCCACTTATAGGAATACTTAACTAGAGATTATTTACAGTTCAGACACATTTATCTACTCTTGCCTTACTGACAGTGAATGTTACAAGTGATACAACTGATATGTAAACTAAGTAGATGGCAACAATCATGACAAACAGACAACATGACAGACACTTTGCTATTTACATGCAGTCATATTTCTATTTTCAGGTTGCATGTTATCTTAATTCACCATAATATGTTCCGTGTAAACCTAAATCATACATCCTGCTGTCCTTCCCCACAAAGAGCCTGCTGTCCTCCCTCACAGAGAGCCTGCTGTCCTCCCTCACAGAGAGCCTGCTGTCCTCCCTCACAGAGCCTGCTGTCATCCCTCATAGAGCCCGCTGCCCTCCCTCACAGAGAGCCTGCTGTTCTCCCCAACAGAGAGCCTGCTAGCATCCTTCATAGAGCCTGTTGTCCTCCCTTACAGAACCTGCTGTCCTCCCTCATAGAGCCTGCTGTCCTCCCTCATAGAGCCTGCTGTCCTCCCTCACAGAGAGCCTGCTGTCCTCCCCCACAGAGAGCCTGCTGTCCTCCCTCATAGAGCCTGCTGTCCTCCATCATAGAGCCTGCTGTCCTCCCTCACAGGGCCTGCTGTCCTCCCTCATAGAGCCTGCTGTCCTCCCCACAGAGAGCATGCTATCCTCCCCCACAGAGAGCCTACTGTCCTCCCTCATAGAGCCTGCTGTCCTCCCTCATAGAGCCTGCTGTCCTCCCTCATAGAGCCTGCTGTCCTCCCTCACAGAGAGCCTGCTGTCCTCCCCCACAGAGAGCCTACTGTCCTCCCTCATAGAGCATGCTGTCCTCCATCATAGAGCCTGCTGTCCTCCCTCACAGGGCCTGCTGTCCTTCCTCATAGAGCCTGCTGTTCTCCCCCACAGAGAGCTTGCTGTCCTCTCCCACAGAGAGCCTACTGTCCTCCCTCATATAGTCTGCTGTCGTCCCTCATAGAGCCTCCTGTCCTCCCTCACAGAGAGCATGCTGTTCTCCCCCACAGAGAGCCTGCTGTCCTCCCTCATATAGCCTGCTGTCCTCCCTCATAGAGCCTCCTGTCCTCCCTCACAGAGTCTGCTGTCCTCCTGCATAGAGCCTGCTGTCCTCCCTCACAGAGAGCATGCTGTTCTCCCCCACAGAGAGCCTGCTGTCCTCCTGCACAGAGAGCCTACTGTCCTCCCTCATAGAGCCTGCTGGCCTCCCTCATAGAGCATGTTGTCCTCCCTTACAGAGCCTGCTGTCCTCCCTCATAGAGCCTGCTGTCCTCCCTCACAGAGAGCCTGCTGTCCTTCCTCACAGAGCCTGCTGTCCTCCCTCATAGAGCCTGCTGTCCTTCCTCACAGAGCCTGCTGTCCTCCCCCAGAGAGAGCCTGCTGTCCTCTCCCACAGAGAGCCTACTATCCTCCCTCATATAGCCTGCTGTCACCCCTCATAGAGCCTCCTGTCCTCCCTCACAGAGAGCATGCTGTTCTGCCACACAGAGAGCCTGCTATCCTCCCCCACAGAGAGCCTACTGTCCTCCCTCATAGAGTCTGCTGGCCTCCCTCATAGAGCATGTTGTCCTCCCTTACAGAGCCTGCTGTCCTCCCTCATAGAGCCTGCTGTCCTCCATCATAGAGCCTCATGTCCTCCCTCACAGAGTCTGCTGTCCTCTCTCATAAAGCCTGCTGTCCTCCCTCACAGAGAGCATTGGTTGTTACAGCAATGGAGGACAGGATTATAGAGCATTTACAACAGTACTTTAAAGAACAATCCTTGTGATGTCATTGGTTAAAGACAGATGCACCCACAAATCAACACTACAGGATGAGTAGCTACAAATGCATCAGCTTCTAATGGAAAGAACCCAGTTCAGGAAAAAAAGTTAAAAAAATCAGACATAGCATTTTTTTACAAATTTAGACCAATTCACCAAAATTACGAAGGTGAACCTTGAGACATATAACACATGCAGTACATGACACACGTGGACTTCAAGCAAGGTTACCAATACCACGCATGTCTTATTTCAGTTTTACTGGTTTTCTCTACTACTGGACCTACAAGCTACCCATACAAATCTTCTGGAACAATGCTATATAATAAAATAACTGGATTTGTTACAAACCTCTCCCTCAAAACCCACTTCAGTCTTGCTCTCAAAGGACTGCAATGGCTTAAACTCAAGCACCATCTAAATGCATCACAACTAAAAACCATAATGTCACATACAGATCAGAAAATCATCCAAACCTTAACCAAATCCTTCAACATTACATTCCACAGCTTTTATGCTGGGCCTACAAGCCTTTCATGCTCTCTTCTCTCCAGGGCCTCTCAAGGAATTTACAGACAATACCACAGTCATGTGGTTTATCACCAAATAGGGGGATACGAGATCTTACCATCTTTGCCAGATGGCACTTCTGGTATGGGATCTGGTTATCCAATATCATGTGACTTTTCAGGCAGTTTACATTCCTTCATATCAGAACATTGTGGCAAACTATCTGAGCAGGTCCTTCACTCAATACCATGAATGGATGCTTCACAGGGATGTGTTGCTGGACATTGCTCACCAGTGGGGTACTCCTCAAGTAAATCTCTTTAGCTCCCCTCTGAACAGACAACTTCCTCTGTTTTGTGTCAGATTCCCAAGTCCTCTGATATGTAAGGTGGACGCCCTCTCATTTTCTTGGAAGGGGATGTTTCTTTATGCATTCCCTCCCCTTCCTCTCCTTCCGAGACTCCTGCTCAAGATTCAACAGGATGCTCCCAAAATCTTGTTGGTGACTCCATTTTGGCCACGACAGCACTGGTTCCCTCTACTTCTGCATCTGGCCAAGGGCAGTCATCACAAGTTACTTTACCTGGTGGATCTCCTCACACAAGATAAGGGTTCTCTCATCCATCCCCACCTATCCACGCTTCAACTGACACTGTGGCTGATAGGATTTTGATTCCTCATAGACACCTTTTTTCTGAGGACGTGCTGCAGGTCCTGCAGGAGGCCAGGAAATCTTCTACTAGGAAATCCTACTTATCTAGATGGAAGAGGCTTTCTATTTGATGTCTTTCTCATGACCTGGACCCACCTTCTGTGGATGTCCCTTTGGTTCTCTCGTATTTGTGTGAGTTGCTCAATGCTGGTTTGGCCTAACCTTCTATTAAGGCCTATATATCAACTCTTTCTCCTTTTCTGCCTTTAACTCCCCCATTATCTTCTAGATTGAGGCTAAGCAATTTCTTAAAGGCTTCCTTAACATTAGACCTCCCAGGAAGCCTGTTCCTCCTCCCCACTGGGATTTTAATTTCATTCTGGAAAAAATTGACTCAGGCTTCTTTTAAGCCTGCTGTTTCAGCTTCCTTGCAACATGTTCTTGGAAGACTGTTTGTTAGCTCTTACTTCTGCCAGATGGGTGTCTGAGTTGCAAGCCCTTGGCCTGTCCACCTTTTTTGATATTTTATGAGGACAGGGTGCCCTTGTATACTAATCCTTCTTTCATGCCCAAGGTGGTTAATGAGTTGTCATTTAATCAGTCTATTAATTTGTCTATTTCTCCCCCCCCTCTGCAATCTGACAGTGAGAGGCTGCTGCATACCTTAGATGTGCATAGACAGCTCAGATTTTATTTGGATAAAACCAAAGATATCAGAAAATCTGACCAGTTATTTGTTTCCTTTCATCCTAGGTCTTTAGGATTGGCTGTTTCCAAGCAAACTATTCCTACATGGATTTCAGAGGATATTTCTTTTTATTACACTTTTCATGGTGAGAGCCTTCCTTCTTCTGTAAAGGCTCATTCCACTAGAGCTGTGGCTTCTTCTGGTGCTTTTTTCAAAGGCTTAGATGTTAATTCTATTTCTGGAGCTGCTACCTGGACTTCTGTGCGTACCTTTACCAAACATTACCAGTTGGATGGTATCTCCAGAGCCAGAGCTGGTTTTGCTGCTGCCATACTTCATGGTTTCTTGGAGGGCTCTGCTGCTTATTCCTCCCAGGTTTCTTCTTGAGATTTTGCACTCTCCCATTAGTAAGGAATACTGCAGCGGTGAATGTAAGGACATAGAACAGTTCCAGGAACACCAAGCAAAGATCACCATGATGTAAGGATATAAAACTGATGATTTTATTAAAAATAACAAGCGCTTTCGCATACGGACTGTATGCTTCTTCAGGTTACAATAACTAGTAAAAAGCCTAAGGCTTATATAGCAAAAAACATTCCTTAATTTCCCGCTTTTTCTTTCATTCAATTAAATAATTAAGCAATAATACACTTAGCATCAATTCATTGCATTCAAGTCTTACTTAAAAACTTCTATTTTGAGCTGCATGTTTGAAACATTTGAAAGATAAAGCTATAGCTCACTTCTAAAAAACACAAGTATAGATTTATAATGGTTTTAACAATAATGATAAGTTCACATTTTAGCTTGAAATGTCAAAGCACAACAAGGGGTCAAGCTGAACAAAACAGAGCCTGATACACAGTACAATAAACTATATGCTTTTAGCTATAAAGATTTTTAAATAATCAACTAAAACATATCTAGTTTTCAGCAACGTGTGTCTAGCTATGCAACAATTCATCAGTTGTTGAAACCAATATCAGTTCTTAGATGAGCATATGAAGATTCATAAAATATTAAAATATATAAATACATCAAAGCATCCAATTAATAGTAACATCGATTCACATCTGAAAGAAAAACGAGGAAAAGAGGGGAAGAAGAGAAAGGAAGGATAAGGAAAAGGAAGGAGAACAGGGGGGGGGGTTATGATGGGAGAAAAAGAAAGGAAAGTAAGGAAGTAAAAGAAAACAGATGTGACAACTATAGTGGTCTGATAGTAACAAAGTTATCTAGAAGCTAATACGGATTTTAGACTAACAATACTATTTAACCCTGGACATAGAACAGTTGTGTAAAATCTTACCATAATGGTAGATGTCCTTCCCTTCACTACTGCAGTATTCATGCCCTCCCTCCATCCCCCTGGTCTTTTTTCCTTCCTGGATTTGCAGGTTCTCCTTGGTTTTCATTGAACTGCTGTTTCTACTGGGGCAATCAGTTCTGAGGATGATACACCTGAACGTTACTTTTATGCCCTAACCTATGCAAGGAGTAAGCAGGTGAAGTTCAGCATACCTTAAGGCAATGGTAGACTTTGGTAAACTGGCCTGATGGTGGCCTTCATGGCAGGGAATCACATTTGTAATGGATACTGCAGCGGTGAAAGCAAGGACATCTATTGTTATGGTAAGATGATACACAACTGTACTTTCTTTGCCACTGCTTGAAACTGCAACCTGCCAGCATGACATAAATATTTTCTAAGTCACTGTCTGGAGCATCTAATATGCCTGTGAGACATATATCTAAATCAATGGATTAACCAAGTCAATATCCTTGTTCTTTGTAGAGTGTGTGTTTGTGTGTGTGTGTGTGTGTGTGTGTGTGTGTGTGTGTGTGTGTGTGTGTGTGTGTGTGTGTGTGCGTGCGTGCGTGCGTGCGTGTGTGTGTGTGTGTGTGTGTGTGTGTGTGTGTGTGTGATATCTACTGTTTATATTTTTTTATGCATTATCTTATGTCTACTCAGTTCTGAATGCTACATTGTATTGTAAATACCTATTGTTATACATGTAAATTCCAACGGTTATGTAACATTAAAAACAAAATGAAAACTCCAGCAAAGCTAGACATCAGCTGGGTATAACAGCCCTGTGTTGCTTATGCTTAGAAAAACACTCTGCTTGTGCTGTGCTGACGAGGTCATAACAAGGCCGACATATGGATATTCACAGCTAGTGGGGTTTGGCTTTATTGGCCTGAAATTGTCCATTAAAACGATGAATCAAGTCATGGGCATTCAGAATCGCCAATTAGCTGAAACACCTGATGTTCATAAGGATCATTTGCATATATCCCATGTGCCTTTGATACAGGAGGTTTGGGAGGTCACTCAGTGGAAGTTCTAGCTTTGCTGGAGTTTTCATTTTGTTTTTACTGATTGGTTTTTCAGTGACCTTCTCACTTATTGTTTTAAACTGTTATGTAACATGGAATGTTCCTCCCTGGGCCTCTTCTGAAAAGGGGCTATTTTTAGTTAAGATGGACTATCCGGGTAAACAAATACTAATACGTCAGTAAGTAAGTAAGCAAATAAACATTTAGCAAAGGCCAAGCCTTTGTGAATCATTTGTATAATTTTGCACCTTACCTACTGATAGAGTGAGAAAGCATTCTGGAAATAGCATTTTGCCATTAGTAATAACACAGATTTGCACTATGATATCTGTGATAGGACAGGGGGATACTAAAGAGACCCTCGCTTGGATTCATAAATGGCT
The DNA here is from genome assembly GCF_019279795.1 of Protopterus annectens. Classification (NCBI taxonomy): domain Eukaryota; kingdom Metazoa; phylum Chordata; order Ceratodontiformes; family Protopteridae; genus Protopterus; species Protopterus annectens. The sequence continues at coordinate 93,588,111 of NC_056735.1, read as the reverse complement.
TGGAGCTGGCTGCATGCCATACTAACCTCTGTGTCCGTTATGCCTTATGGGCTCCACCCTGATACAGTGTATCCATTTTAATGTTAGTGCTTTACAGTAGTGCAAGGAGAAGGACCCGCCTCTCCTCTTAAGAGTTCATTAGTGCCTGCCCTCCCAACCTGCCTGTAGCAACGCATCACAGCACTGTTTGCATTCCTTTGAGTTACACTCCTCTTAGGACTTCCTTAGTGCCTGCCCTCCCCAACCTGCCTGTAGCAATGCATCACAGCACTCTTTGCCCTCCAACTCGCCTGTAGCAGCTCGTCACAGCACTCTTTGCATGCCTCTGAGTTATACTAGGCCTATGGACCATGATGACCCAGTGACAGCTATGGGGTCATTTGCTGCAACATTTTCTTAAATACCTTTTGACCCTTATCTGTTAAACTGGATAAGGCTTCTTGGCACAATTACCTCATTTAGTGGTGACCCAGAAACACTGGCTGGCTCATTAACTTGCTCAAAGTCATGCAGTAGAAACATAGACATTGAGGGGAATCAAACCCAGGACTACAATATGACATTTTTATCCTCCACTCTAACCTGCAATAGCATTTCTATTTAGTGTGAATGGAGAATATGTGTGTATGCATGAGAGGTCCAGAGGTGAGCATGGAGCTTTACACAGTGGACGATGGAGATGGTGACTCGAGGCAATGAGTGCTATATTACACAGTCTGGGAGGAACATGATTGTATATTACATGAGATAGTCATGTTGTAACTGTGCAGTATTATACCTTACTTGCCACGCTCTGCATTCTGATTATCAGGGTAGTACAGAAGGCACAGGAGAGTCAACTACTCTGTACTCAGAAAGAAGAAATGACACATTCATAGCAGAGACAGACATGCAGTGAGACACCTGGCAGATGCAGGTCACACTGAGTAGGCTTTCAAATATGTTCAGTCATTTGTTTGTGAGTCATGCGCTTTGGCATTATTTAATATTCACTTCCCAGTACCTTCATTGGTTATATCAGTGAGCATCGCTTTCATTTTACACAGACATCTTTTAACTGTGTGAAATTACTTGTTCTACTCAGAGGCAAAATAAAGTGCTAAGTTTTGGAAACCAAGGTAGTAACACAAGCTTCTTTTGCATGGAATCATCTAGTACAACCAAATGTTATTTTGACCACTTGCTGTGTAACCTGTAACCCATGCCTGGGCATGTGAGGAATAGAGATCACCTCCATCCAAGCTGTTGAGTGACGTACGCCTACTGGGTAGGTACCTTACAAGTATGGATGTGCAGTAAAACAGAGGCATTTGGGGGGGCTTTTTTAACTCCAGTCTGTACAGATTTTCGGCATCTTTCTTATCCAGTTAAACTGATTAATTTTCTAACCCATTATAACTCAATTTATAACATATATTATATCTTAAAGTATTTCACAAAGAGTTCTGACTTCCAAAATTATTCTTAGCACGTCATCTCTCTCCAAAGGAAAACATGTTTATGATATTTTGGCCACAAGATGGCAATATAGCCCAACAGTTTTCATGTTTAAAGTGGCCTTATAACAGCCCAAAGCAAGAGAACTGAAAAAGACACTGGCAACAGGCACGTAAGTGCACCGAGATATTTACAAACATTCCTTTGTCAAAGCAAAAAAAAAGCTGAGGAAAAAGAAGATTGTGAACTCCGGCCAAAGTGAAAGCATGCCTGCTATCTGCTATGATTTAGGTAGGCATGCCCACCGAAATTTACTGATGTTGTATTGAGGAAATAAACTAAGCCTATATGACGATTCCATATTAATATTTAAATTGCTCCTAGTATATAAAGGCATTATATTATGAAAAATAAGAAAGTGCACCTCTTTCTGACCCTTTGCTATGGTTTTTAAGGGCCAGTATAAGGATTTTTAATGCTAGAGAGTAAGAATTAAGAGTGGAATTATGAATTAATGTGCTGTTGTTGAAAGTTTCAGTGGTCCATACCCATATCTACCTATCTATCTATCTATCTATCTATCTATCTATCTATCTATCTATCTATCTATCTATCTATCTATCTATCTACCTACCTATCTGTCTACCTATCTGTCTACATATATATCTACATATTGATCTATCTATCTATCTATCTATCTATCTATCTATCTATCTATCTATCTATCTATCTATCTATCTATCTATCTATCTATCTATCTATCTATCTATCTATCTATCTATCTATCTATCTACCTACCTATCTATCTATCTATCTATCTATCTATCTATCTATCTATCTATCTATCTGTCTGTCTGTCTGTCTGTCTGTCTATCTATCTATCTATCTATCTATCTATCTATCTATCTATCTATCTACCTACCTATCTATCTATCTATCTATCTATCTATCTATCTATCTATCTATCTATCTATCTATCTATCTATCTATCTATCTATCTATCTATCTATCTATCTATCTATCTATCTATCTATCTATCTATCTATCTGTCTGTCTGTCTGTCTGTCTATCTATCTATCTATCTATCTATCTATCTATCTATCTATCTATCTATCTATCTATCTATCTATCTATCTATCTATCTATCTATCTATCTATCTATCTATCTATCTATCTATCTATCTGTCTGTCTATCTATCTGTCTGTCTGTCTATCTATCTATCTATCTATCTATCTATCTATCTATCTATCTATCTGTCCATCTATCTATCTATCTATCTATCTATCTATCTATCTATCTATCTGTTTCTATTTGATGAGCAGGATAGTTGAAATTAGCTCATTGAGACCCTTTTGTTCAATGGAGGCCCCAGGGCAGAAAAGCACCAAAATTTAAAGTTAAAATGCAGCTTACAGTCAATAACGCGTGATATTTACTTAAACAGGAAGCAGCAACTTCTACATTAGCTAGCACAGTGTTTAGACTGAACAGGTACCAGACAATATACATTGCAGGAGTTATATATAATGGAATTAAATAGAATTACATCTGTATATACTTACATTTTATTATACAATGTAGTCTATAAAGGCTGATAGTTTATAAACTATAAATACAGGAAGCTGAGGTTAGCTTAGAGCAAGTTAATTCTGAACAAGTTAAGATGGACTATCCTGGTAAACAAATACTAATAAGTCAGTTAGTAAGTAAGTAAATAAATATTTAGGAAGGAAAGTGACATTAATTCAACCTTTCTTTATATAGCCAGATTGTATAGTAAGACATATGTTTATAGTAATGGAAATTGTGGGTAGTAGAACATGTTAGTAAATCAGCAAATATAAAAAGTAAGACATTTTTGTTAGGATTCAGGAAGAATTGCTTATACAGGCATATAAGAGGAAAATAGCTTAAACAACGTAGTGCAATGCCACCTGATAGCGATTTAGTACACACTAGGGGTGATTATGTACGCACTATGAGTGATTAAATAAGTACTGTGAGTGATTAAGTATGCACTAGAAGTGATTAATTACACACTGTGAGTGATTAAGTACACACTGGTAGTGGTTAAGTATGCACTAGTAGTGATTAAATATGTACTAGGAGAGATTAAGTACATACTAGATGTGATTAAATATGCACTAGGAGTGATTAATTACACACTATGAGTGGTTAAGTGCACACTAGGAGTGATTAAGTATGCACAAGGAGTGATTAAGTACACACTGGTAGTGGTTAAGCATGCACTAGTAGTGATTAAATATGTACTAGGAGAGATTAAGTACATACTAGATGTGATTAAATATGCACTAGGAGTGATTAAGTACGCACTAGGAGTGACTAAGTATGCACTAGGAGTGATTAAGTACGCACTAGGAGTGACTAAGTATGCACTAGGAGTGATTAAGTACGCACTAGGAGTGACTAAGTATGCACTAGGAGTGATTAAGTATGCACTAGGAGTGATTAAGTACGCACTAGGAGTGACTAAGTATGCACTAGGAGTGACTAAGTATGCACTAGGAGTGATGTTGAGTTACTGATTGTGAAGTAGTAGGCAAGTCAATGGTGATAAGAGAACATGTCCCACAATGACCTGGACAGTGCCATAGTAGGTCATGTGACTGCACAGGCCCATTAACTTGCATGTAGCATGCTTGCAATGATGTGTATTCACAAGTGGAATGGTGCTCCTGTACGAACACAGCTGACAGCCCAGGTAAGGGCTACCCTGCAAAATCCCTGCTATAATATAAATGGAAAGGAAGCAGAAACAGGGAAAACAAGCAGGAAAACACACATAAGTGCAAGGGGAAATAAGAAGCGATAGGCTAGGGCAGCGAAGGAATTTTGTGGGAGGGTCAGATCCCCATTTTATTATATTTTCAAGAAGGGTAGAGGAAAAAAGTAGTTTGGGAACATGTGGGTTAGAAGGAAGGTACACGGATGTTAGCAGGGGCAGACAGAGGAAGGAGGCTGGAGATGACTGCTGTACAAACTGAGGAAGGAAATGAGACACACAAGGACAGAGAAACAGCCATCATGGAATATTTAGAATTACAAATACTACATATAGTTAGCAATCTACAAAGAAAACCCCAGCCTGTAAATACTGTAAATATTGTACACATTTCCAGATTGCATGAACTATTGTGATTATTTTGCTTGCTGCTACCCCTTTTCTAGTTGTATTTTTATGCATTTTGATGCAGTTTCACATTTGTTATTAATTTTTTTATTGTATTATGTACATAACTCCTGTGGAGGCCACGTTGTGGCTTAAAAAGGTCAACTGTCCTCTCTACTTACTTAGTTACCAAATGTAAGGTAAAATAACATTAAAACAATAAATAAATAAATATGGGGTACAGGGTGGAATGACAACTGACTGCCAAGCTGCACATTGCCACACCCAACAAGAAGACAGTCACCTCCATGTCCAGTCTCAAGACTGGGCCCAGCCTCTGCTGACCTGCTGCTTAGGGCCTGGTGTCTGTGTGACTTTGCAAATCGCATGAGGATACACTGCAAACTGCCAGTGTAAGAGTTCAGTTGCAGATCCACCAAGGCCATCACCAGGCCTTCCATCTCCTGCCAGGTAACCCAGCAGGACCCCTCACCTGAATGACACCCACTGATTAGGAGACTATATCATATACCACACATACTATATCAAAGGACACTAGCCAGTACTCCAGGTCCCAACCCACAAGTGACCTTTGTCACCTTACAGTGGTAGGACTGAGGAAACCTGTGGACCTAGCAGGTAATGGCAAGGCAAGTGCACATTGCCATGGCCACACTTTATCCACTGCTATGGCTGACCCTGCATAAAACATGAACTTAAATTAGGAGAAACAAAACAACAGAAAAGGGGAATTTAAATGGAGAGAAACAGACAACAAAGGGCAGGTAAATAATACGAAATGAAGAAGACGATGACGCCAATAAAGAGAAAAACAAAAGCCTTTATCTGCACCATGTGCTACAATGTGTGGAAGTGCATGCTCTTGGGTTGTAAAAGTCAGTTAAATAATGCAATGGCAAAGAAAATCCAATACAGAGACCTGATGCAAATGCAATACAAGGGACAAGATGGCATGCAAATTATTCCTAAACAAAAATACACAGCTTTCATGTTTAAAATTCTTGAACATGAAAGTGCTGTATGTTTTATCTTGCATGTGAATAATGTCAGCTTGCACCGTTTTCTTGTTGCTCGATCCAAGCATTGCTTCTGCCTATAGAATTTATAGCTCCCACTTGTAATTACTGTGGTGTGCTGCAGGCAGTGCAAAATAATCACAGCATGCATTTCAAAGAAAGAGGAAAATAATTATTCTGAATCTACACAATGCACCACCTGAATTGTTCATCTTTGTACCCAGCAGGTAAACTAACTATTCAGTCAAGAACAGTGAAAAGGGACGAGTCTGTTCATTCCATTTCTAACTAAAAACTAAAGTCCATCTCTTCATTCTGTGCAGATTGTATGTAGAACACAGTGCATTTAGTGCAGAATTATGGAACTATAATTAATTAAGTACAGGTTCAATACCTTGCACTATTCAGACCGTTGATCATCCCTGCTATTTTGATGATGGGGAGTGGGAGTATGATTCAAGTTATCAGTCTTGTTTGATGTAATTATAAGACCAGATACCCAATCAAGCTCAAAAATGCTTATGAAATTTTCAAAGACAAACTGTTTAAATTCACACTAAATAACTTCCTAATAGAAACAGGTATCTGTCCCTACTCCAAAACTACTTAACTACCCCCCTCACTTCTGCTCCGCCCTCATATTTCTCTTTCTCCACTTCTTGTCCACCTGCCTTACCCTACTCTTCTACCTCACTACTTTAACTTCCTGTATCCTCTCAGTCTCTTCTCTCTCCCCTCATACCCTTCAGGGCATCGTCACTGTACCTCCATTTCCACCAAACCCCCTCCTTTACCTCCTTCCCCTCAGTATTCCCCCTTCTTAGGGTCTATATACCTTCATCTCAAGAACCTAACTTTCCAGCTAAGCCCATTTGTACGTTTACTATACCTCATTCATTAATTAACTGGGTGTTTCCCTTTATATCGCCTTTTTGTATTTCACTAATCAGTGGGAGATGGGTTATATATACTATTCCTACAAGACTAATAGAGTAAAGCTAATCCCATATTTTCTCATCTTCTCAGTAAATCAGCTACTAGTTTTGCTAATTTATCCTTTATGTAAATGTATACCATTGTCTGTCAAATACATCTCTGTAACTTATATAATAAATGTAAGTTAAATACTCTGCATATTTGCAATGTTTACTGTTGTGGAGCTATTCTCCCCGGGCTTCCATTGAAAATAGGCTCCTGACCCAGTTGGACTTTCCTGGTTAATAAATGTCAAATAAAAATAAATAAATAAATAAACCTCCTACTAAGTGATGGCATAAGAAGTTTCAAAGCCCCTCTGAATGCAAATAACATGGACTCCTATGCAGGGGTGTACACTAATGTCATGTATAACCATTTAAGCAGTTGTATAGAATCAGCTGCACCTGACTGGATTAAAACAAGGTCTTGCTGAAAGAAAAAGCCACCCTGGTGGACCCCTAGTTAAACAGGCTATATAACAAGAGAAATAAACTAATATCCAAGAAGAAGAGGCAACTGGCTCGGCAGAGGAAGAACTCCCTCTCTAGCATAAACAAACAACTTAGAGGTCTTCTCAAGTTCCCCAAAGTTAATTATGAAGCAAAAATAACCTCCCTAGCTAAGGATAATCACAGGCATTCTTTAACTATATCCGAAATCTAAAAGGGAATACCCAGCTATGTGCTGAACTGGTTGTTGGTGGCATCACCCTTACTCAACTGGAGGTAATAGCCAACCTGCTAGCTGACAGATTTGGATCAAACTTCACCCCCCATCCCCTCCAATCATCCCACAAAGTATACCTGCCACCATTCCCCAGCCTATTATCTCAAGAGAGCAGGTCATCTTGGTGCTGTCCAAGGCCAAAAACATGGCATAAATGGGACCAGACAACATCCCAGGTTGCCTTTCAAACAACTTAAAACATGACCTCACAGACCCACTTGGATCCCTGTTTAAGTACAGCCTGCAAACTGGCTGTGTTCCAGCAGAATGGGGGGCAGCAACAGTAATCCCTCTGCATAAATCTGCAAGGCCATGGAAAGAATCACTATGGAATGGACCTTATTAACAAGGACATAGGTAATCTCCAAACGACCCAGCCCAGTTCAGATTCATTAAAGGTAGAACATTAAATGTGGTTGACTTCTTTGAGAAAGTCACCAAGGCCCTGGAGGAGGGAAAAAGAGTGAATACCACAGATCTTCACTTATCCAAATGATTTAACACAATCCCCCACTCAGGTATTATAGAGAAACTCTCTCATTTGGGAATTAACCCCTACATTACCAGATGGATAGCCAACTGGCTCGCCGACAGGAAAAATGCTGTCAAAGTTGGTTACTTTATTTCTATCAAAAGATCAGTCACTAGTGATGTACGACAGGGTTCTGTGCGGGGCCCCTTACTCTTCTGAATTTATTTCTCAGAAGTCCAGGCAAAATTGACAGCCTGTGGTTGGCCACATTTGCTGTAGACTGCAAACTGGGAGCAATCATTGAGTCCCCCAATGATGTTATTATACTGCAGACAGGCACAAAACACAAATATCGAAACACCAACTACTCCAAAAAAAAACGCTGAACTGCCAAGTCTCTGAAGCAAATTTATTAGAATAAAGCGCTTTATATCCAACAGTATCGTTGGACTTCTTCAGAAAGACGAAAAACGTTTAAAAATATTCAAACCACATTTAAATAACCTTCCCTAGGTCACATGGTTAAACAATGAAAGATTTTTAAAGCCATAAATACTTAAAATGTTTAAACTGTTAAAATCTTAAAAACACTTATACTATCATAGCAGCATCCAGTTATTAATGTTCCTATATATCAATGCCTTGCAACCCTTTTAGTTGCGTAAAATTAAATGAATAGAAAATAAAACTGAATAAATCACCTATTCGACTAGCTCTATCATTTGATATAAACTAAAATGTTATTTACTCATATTTACATACTGATTTTAAATACCATATTAATTAACATACTTCATCTGTCCAAACTTTTAAGTTTCAATAAGCACATAATCGAACATTTTTCATTTAAGCCTGGATCCATATAGACATTCAGCCTAATTTGCCACATTAGTTCTATTTTTTCTAACAATAAATTAAATGGACCGCCCCTCATATCTTAGTTAACCTGATATATCATTTAAACTTGTGATCAGGGTATGCTTATACATACCTCGCTAGAGCATTTTACTCCTTATGTTGGATTATGCTTCTAAGGTGTTCGTACACCCTGTCCCTCCGTCTCCTATCTGTCTTACCTATATAGAACGAGGGACAGGCTTGGCATTTAGCCACATACACCACTCCTTTAGAATTACAATTAAATCTGCTATTACAGTGTAATCTAAAACCATTCATGTCAGTCGTGATTCCCAATTCCATTGCATAGCAGTATGGGCAATTACCACACTGCATCATCCCCAAATTCCTTATTTTTGGGTTTATTTGTATCTGTAATAAATTTTTGAAACTCAGTCCTTTTCTCCAAACTATTTTGGGTGACATTCCGACTTTTGAAACCAGGATGTTATCATCTTTCAATAGACTCCAATTTTTTACTATTATTTCTTTGATCTTATTGAAGTCTAAAGAAAAAGTCAAAATACATGCCAGATTAAACTCTGGCAGCTCTAGTTGTTGTGGAGAATCCATTTGATTTATGCTAATCTCTTGCTCCCTAAGATTGATAGCTATATCTATATATTTCATTAGTAATGGTTTATATAAACCATTAGTCCTTTTGTATGTAACTTCATGTATTAGTTCTTCTATTAATTCTAAAGGGTATTCCCTACTTAAAAACATATGTTTTAAATGCATACATTCCTCTGAAAAACTTTCTTCTGTAGTGCTCATCCGTGCTGCTCGGACCAACCTGCCTTTCACTACAGACCGTTTTTGATGGAATGGAAGTGTACTTGAATAGTGCAAAAATTTATTAGAATAAGTAGGCTTCCTGAATATATTAGCTTCATACCCTTTTTGTTGTTCATTTTTAATAAGTTCTACATCAAAATAAGATATAGATTTAGTGTGGAAAAGGTGTGTCATTTGTAAAAAACAGATGTATTGTTTAGTGCTTCTACCAAATTTAGAGCCGTTTCTTCATCACCTTGAGTCACCATAAATATGTCATCTAAAAATCTTGTGTAAAACTTAATTTTTTTTTTTAAATAATCATTATCTATTACATATGTATGTTCCCAAAAGGACATTACTGAATTAGTGTAAATAGTGCCGCATGGGGAGCCCATCGCTACCCCTTTCTTTTGAATATAATATTGGTTATCTGACAAAATATAATTATATGTTAAAATTATGTTTAATAACTCCTCTACTAAAGAGATTTCTTCCTCTGGTGCACCCTTCTGCCTCATTCTTATAGTTGCCCATTCTATCCCTAGTTGATGGGGTATGCTAGTATACAGTTCCTTCACATCCACTGTAAGAAAATTATATTCTTGTTTGTATTCTAATTTATTCAATTTGTCTAAGAATGCCCAAGAGTCTTTTGAAATATTTTCTTCTACTGACAAGTACTTTTTCATTATGGAGTCAACATATTTTGCACAAGCATAAGTGGATGATCTTCTCCCATCCACTATTGCTCTTAATGGGGGGTCGCTCAAGCTTTTATTGATCTTGGGTACTCCAAACATGCAGGGTACTCTTGGTGATAAAATCTGCAAATAATTGTATGTATGCAAGTCTATTCTTGCTTCTATGAATAAATCATTTAATACACTCTTAATAAGCTGATTTGACCTATTATATTCATCAAGCGAAGCTAATTCATAAGTATCAGTATTCAATATTTCTTTTATCTTGCCTTCATAGTCTTGTATATCCATGAAAACAAGGCCCCCTCCTTTATCTGGGTTCATCACCCATACTTTAGCTGCCAAAAGGAGTTCAAGGAATTCTCTTTCGTCCTTGCTCATATTATACATGTATCTAGAGTCCATTTCTTTTAATTTCTTCAAATCTAGTTCACAGACTTTTTCAATCACATACAACAAATTATGCAATGGTGGGTTAAAGCAACTCGAAACTCTAAGTTGATTACTCCCAATAGTTTGGGATGCTAAAAGTTGTTTTAAATTTAATTTTCTCACAAACAGCTTAAGGTCGCAAATAGTTTGTGCTAAATCCATTTTCCGTGCAGGAACAAATGTCAAGCCTTTAGACAGAATGTCCACTAATTGTTCAGAAACTTGGAAAGACGAAAAGTTATGAACAGTAAAATCTCCCTGTTTATTTTTTATCACTTCAGGTACATCCCTATGTTGGGTCTTTGATGTCACCTTCATTGTTGTTGTTTTTCCTTTTGTTCCAATGTTTCCGTTGTTTGGCCCTCATAAAACCCTGTTTAGTATTTGAGGCTGCTGACTGTTGGTTATTGTTATTTCGTGTTTCATTATTATTAATATTACGGTTTCTTATACATTCACTCCTTCTTACATTGTCCCCATCAAAATCACCATCTGAATAATCATCCATGAATCCCCCTTGTTGAGGTGCCGGTGTTGATGGTAATGGAACAGTGGCCCCTTGTGATATGTTCCCACTATGCTCTGAATTAGGTACCTGTTGGTTTAACCATGCTTGAGATGGTGGGGGTGGGGATAGGCTGACCCTGTAGAATATTGCAAACGATCCCTTTAGAGGTTTTTTATTTTTGTTTGTCTGATTTTAGCCAAATGTTGTTCAATGCTTTGAAAAGAACATAGATATTCATATTTATACCGTGCAAAGTCATTATGCTGTTTAATCTGCCCATCCAATTGCTCGATCTGTTCCCCTAATTCTTTTGTAATTATGATGTAATTTTTTGCCATCATTTGAAGTAATTGTAATCCTTGTTGGTTAAATAGTTTAATATTCAGGAAGCCTACTTATTCTAATACATTTTTGAACTATTCAAGTGCACTTCCATTCCATCAAAAACGGTCTGTAGTGAAAGGCCTGTTGGTCTGAGCAGCAAGGATGAGCACTACAGAAGAAAGTTTCTCAGAGGAATGTATACATTTAAAACATATGTTTTTAAGTAGGGAATACCCTTTAGAATTAATAGAAGAACTAATACATGAAGTTACATACAAAAGGACTAATGGCTTATGCAAACCATTACTAATGAAATATATAGATATATCTATCAATCTTAGGGAGCAAGAGATTAGCATAAATCAAATGGATTCTCCACAACAACTAGAGCTGCCAGAGTTTAATTTGGCATGTATTTTGACTTTTTCTTTAGACTTCAATAAGATCAAAGAAATAATAGTAAAAAATTGGAGTCTATTGAAAGATGATAACATCCTGGTTTCAAAAGTCGGAATGTCGCCCAAAATAGTTTGGAGAAAAGGACTGTATTTCAAAAATTATTTACAGAAACAAATAAACCCAAAAATAAGGAATTTGGGGATGATGCAGTGTGGTAATTGCCCATACTGCTATGCAATGGAATTGGGAATCACGACTGACATAAATGGTTTTAGATTACATTGTAAGAACAGATTTAATTGTAATTCTAAAGGAGTGGTGTATGTGGCTAAATGCCAAGTCTGTCCCTCGTTCTATATAGGTAAGACAGATAGGAGACGGAGGGACAGGGTGTACGAACACCTTAGAAGCATAATCCAACATAAGGAGGAAAATGCTCTAGCGAGGCATGTATCAGCGTACCCTGATCACAAGTTTAAATTCAAAGTGATATATCAGGTTAACCAAGATATGAGGGGCGGTCCATTTAATTTACTGTTAGAAAAAATAGAACTAATGTGGCAAATTAGGCTGAATGCCTATATGGATCCAGGCTTAAATGAAAAATGTTCGATTATGTGCTTACTGAAACTTAAAAGTTTGGACAGATGAAGTATATTAATTAATATGGTATTTAAAATCAGTATGTAAATATGTGTAAATAACATTTTAGTTTATATCAAATGATAGAGCTAGTCGAATAGGTGATTTATTCAGTTTTATTTTCTATTCATTTAATTTTACGCAACTAATATGGTTGCAAGGCATTGATATATAGGAACATTAATAACTGGATGCTGCTATGATAGTATGAGTGTTTTAAGATTTTAACAGTTTAAACATTTTAAGTATTTATAGCTTTAAAAATCTTTCATTGTTTAACCATGTGACCTAGGGAAGGTTTTTTAAATGTGGTTTGAATATTTTTAAACGTTTTTCGTCTTTCTGAAGAAGTCCAACGATACTGTTGGACGAAAAGCTCTTTATTCTAATAAATTTGCTTCAGAGATTTGGCAGTTCAGTGTTTTTATTTTTGGAGTAGATACTGCAGACAGGGTTAACTCAGACAAACGATTGGTGCCAAAGCCACGGATTAAAGCCAAATACAAAAAAATGCATTATTATTCCCTTTGGGAAAGTTGACATCCCTGCTAATTACATTATAGACACCCCCCAAGTGTAGACCCAGTGGTACATGATTTGGGTACTCAGGATGATAGCAATCTGAGCTTTGACCCCCACATATCCACAGTACTAAGGAAATCCTTCTATGTGGCACATCTTATAAGTAAAGCCATCACATCTAGATCTAAGCATGTTATAATTCAATTATAATTAGCCTTCATCAGACCAATAATTGAGTACAATAATCATTTTGCATGTACCTCACCAGACTCCTGCAATAATTGGAAAGATCACAGAAGTCTGTCAGCACAAAATTACAGGGTACACAAAACAAGTGTTACACAGAACGACTGAAAGCCCTGTCACTGTATTCTGTCTCCCTACAAGTTTCAAAGGAGTGACCTGTGCCTGGCTTACAGGGCAGTGTCTGACCCAGCCATGATGGAAATGCTACACATTTTTAAATCAAACTGCATGAGGGTCACTTGCTCCAGGGTTCTCAACCAAGCCTTTGACATGAACAGGTCGTGCTGGAGAGATGAATACTTCACAGAGACTGCCCCTTCTCTGTAACCAGCTTCCAGTTCATGTGAAACAGAGCCCCTCTCTGTCACTTCAAATGCAACCTAGATCAATGGATGGGTGACCCTAAATTTACTTCTAGGGTGGCACCCATGTCCCTCCTGGACAGATAAAGTCATTATTAACTACCCTAAAGCCTTATCTCTGTGAACTTCACTCACCTAACCACCAACAACTGAGGCAACTTGGGATAAATATGGCTAGGCTTGTATGGGGTCTAGGGCAATTAGCCTAATAACCTTCTATGAACCTATGAACCTATAATACCCTACAGAGCAAACTGTACGCTAAGGACATGAACCTTTTTTTTACCATTGTTGAGTTGTTGTTGGGGAACTGTGATTTAATACCTTGAAATAAACTTTCCTTGAAGCAGCAAAGAAGACAGCTAAGTATACAACAAACTTTGCTCACTTGCACTGATTTGTTTGTGGAAGGGAGACTATGATTTAGTGCAGTATAATAAACTGCATGTTAATTTCTTTGGAGCATCAGACAAACTATAAAATAAGCTCAAACACCTTTTCTTATCTGCACTAGTTTGCTTGTGGGATAGGAAATTCAGATTCAGGACCTGTGCGAAAATAAAGAAAGGTGTCTGGGGACAAGCATTTAAACAATGGGAGGTGAGCTGCCAAAAATCGATCACACTAACTAGAAAGCTAAATTATGTGGGGTGGAAGCAAATGTAGTGACTTGTCCACATCACAGGTGTCAGTGTGTACGGATATGTATGTGTGTGTGTGTGTGTGTGTGTGTGTGTGTGTGTGTGTGTGTGTGTGTGTGTGTGTGTGTGTGTGTGTGTGTGTGTGTTTAAAGATGGGGTCTTTAAACCCCATTATCTGATGAAGTCTTGTCATTGTCTGAAACAAAAGAGCTAAGAATAAATTTTGGGAATGAGTCCTTGCTGCTGTGTGGCTTTTTCTGTCCCTCACAACTGATTGCATGCTTAGTGCCTTATTATCAATGTGATAATTTGTGGGGATGTCACTCTCCCCGGGCATTCAGCTTGAGATGATGTTTCTGGCACCAGTCATTTGTTTGGAGGATGTCCATATCACTAGGGGAACTGATGACAGTGCCCAGCTTGCAGTCATCTGAAAACTTGGTCAGCCATAGTACACTAGATTTGGCCTGCACCTCTGAGAGGTATATCCCAAATAGCAGAGGCCCCAAGACCGATCCCTAGGGTACACCGCTTGTTACGGGTCTACTACTTGAGGTGGCTTCCCCTATTTTGACTAGGTGGGCTCTATCAGTGAGCCAGTTTGCTACCCGTCTGGTAACATATGGATTGATGCCTAGCTGAGAGAGTTTATCTATTATACCCGAGTGGGGAATAGTATCGAAGGCCTTGGCCAGGTCAAGGTAGGCAGTGTGCACCATCTTCACCTCATGTATGGCCTTTATGACTGTCTCAAAGAAGTCGACCAAATTTAACAGGCATGACCTCCCCCTTGACAAAATCAAACTGTGTGGGTTCAAGTGTCTTGATGTTGCCAATGTCCTTGTTAATGAGGTCCATGATAATCTGCTCCATGGCCTTGCAGATCAGGCTAGTTAGGCTGATGGGTCTATAATTTCTTCGACTGGTGGACGCTCCACCTTTGTGCAAAGGGATGACAGCAGCTGTCCTCCACTTGGCTGGGCTGAAGCCGGTATTCATTCTTTTGTTTATTAGGGTTCCTAATGGTGCTGCAAATATATTTATTTATTTTATTTAACATTTGTCAACCAGGAAAGTCTGACTTGGAATGAAGCCAATTTTCAGTGGAGGCCCGGGAAAAAAGTTCCAGATGCATGCCTTTGTAACGTGGTAGGAAACCAGAGCACCCAGGGGAAACCCACGGGGACATGCAGACTACAAACTGAAGGCACTCCAGCCAAGAACTGAACTGGGGAACCTCTTGCTGTGAGGTGACAACACTACCGCTGCACCACTGTGCCATCCTGCCTGAGTTCATGTAGGATGCAGCCTGGGATGTTATCGGGTCCCATGGAGGCTGTATGTTTTGCCTTTGAGAGGGCAGTGATGATTTGCTCCCTAGAGATAAGGGGAGGGGGCAGGTACTGGGGATGTCCTGTTTTACTGATGGGGGGACATAGGAGTGAAGTTTTCACTGAACTTGTCTGCCAGACGGTTGACTATATCTACAAGGTTTGTGTATGTGGTGTTCTTGACCACCAGTTCTGAGCAGATCTGGGTTCTTCCCTTGAGATTGCAGACATATGTGAAGAAAGCCTTATGACTATCTTTAGTAGATGTGGCCAGTTTGGACTCGAAGTTTGCTTTGCAGGATTTCACTAGTGCTCTAATTTGCTTGTTCAGGCTAAGGAGAGATTGCTTCCAATTAGACACCTGCTCCTTCTAGGTCCTGGACAGCAATTATTTCCTTTTATTATAGAGTTTATTTATTGTAGATGTCCACCAGACAGGTTTACTCTTGAGGAGGATGATTTCATCCTGTCTGGTATTCCTGAGACCATGCAGCTATATAAATGCTCATATAGTACTTTGGTGTAAGTTTGGACATATGTACCAGTTTCTGTGGAGGGAGAGGGGGCCGTGAAACTGTCTATACCATCACTCAGGAGATTGTAATCATCTTTGGAAAATTTTTTTTTGCTTGACCCTAGCTGGGGGGGGGGGGGGGGGATGGAGACTTTGAAAGAGACTGCTTTGTGGTCAGATCTTACCAGGAATGATGACACTGTAGGGATGCTGCAGTGGTTACTCATGTAGGTTAATACCAAGTCCAAGATATTTTCACCTCTTGTGGGGGTGTCAACCAACTGCTCCAAGGCATTTGCATTGAGAAAACTCAAGGAATCTCTGGGCATGTTAGGATAGTTAAAGTCTCCCAGGATCAGGGTAAAGGGTTGAATCTTGATAGATTCGAAGAGGTCCAGATAGGTGGAGTGGGCATCTTTAGTCAGAGTTGGAGGTTTGTAGATATCTATGATTTGAATAGTAGTCTTGACAATTATTAATTGCACCTGAAGTATTTCCTGTGTATCTTGCTGTTTGACCAGCCTAAAGGTGTGTATGTCTTTTATATATATATTGCAACTCCACCTCCTTTTATTTTGCTGTCCACGGTTTGGGGTTTGAATGAATGATAGGATGAATAACCTGGTATGGCTGGGATACTCTCTGCAGCGTTGAACTGGGTTTCTGTGACTGCACAGATGTCAGCATCTTCCAGGGTTAATATAAAACAAACAAAAAAATAAAAATGCATAATAATGACAAAATATGGAATTATTATAGATCAGTTAATGGACATGTGCCAAATGACAGAGATAAAAAACTAATTCTTCTCTCTCCAAAGCAGACATCACTTTCATTACACTGGAGACATTTTACATGGCAATTCATACACAGATCTTATGTAACCCCTCATAAAATGGAACTTATGTTTAAGAAAAATATTGGCTGCTGGAGATGTGATTTATCAATAAAAGCAGACTGGCAACATATGTTCTACGAATGCCATTTGATTAAACCATATTGGGATAAAATAAATTATTTTCTGCAAATGGTATTCAATGATAAATTCCAGATTTCCAAATCTATTATTTTGTTTAATGCACCTGTACCCGACTGTGTGCCAAGAACAAAATATGTAATCTTATGGACTCTCCTAGCTATTACAAGGAAGAACATTACATCAAACTGGAAATCCAAAGCTTCTCCAACTTTTAAGCAATTCATGAATATGGTGTCAGCAGTATCGTAATTGGAAATGAACACTATTAAAGGAAGAACTGAAAGAACTACATCATTATACGTAGCATGGCAAAAAGTAACTGAAATACTGGAGAATAATGACTGCAGCAGATTATAATCAGGAAACAATTGTATAGAAAGTCAATTATATGTCAACAATAGACACCCTTGTAAATACTTTATTTTGGTTTTAATGTTTGATATCTGTTTAGAGGTTTTAGCCTACCTTTTTAAATAATTTGTAAATACTTCATTGTCATAAATAATCTGCATTCATGTTTTCTTGTTTTTGGAAATGAATAAAAATATTTAAAAAAAAAAAAGAATGCTTGCAATGAGTGCAGTTTCATGTTTAGACTCCTAGCATTTGGCAGAAGGACCTTTAATTTACGTTTTGATGAAATGTTCATGTTGGTAGTTTTGACCTCATGGCATTGCCTAAAAAAGGCACTATGGAGGGGGGCAAGAGCCTTTGCCAGGAGCCTGAAGCCCAGGGGACACAGATGCAGGTCATCTCTGGCAAAACATTGATGCTTGTCAATCATGTCATCCCAGGCTGTCAGGTACTGGATCCCCTTGGAATAACACCTGAAACTAAGCCAGTTGTTAAACTCAATCATTTTCTGTTGGTATTGAGGCATCATTCTGGGTGACGGTAGAATGTTGCTTAAGGCTAAGGACATCTCTGCCTGGGACACATACTCAGCGAGCTCGATCATGTTTCTCTTTATATAGTCCAGGGAGGTACGTCTCAAGTCATTCACTCCAACATGGACTAGGAAAGAGTCATAACAGTACCTGTTGAGAGATTTGAGTGCATTGGTGCTATGGCAGATTCTGGCACTCTACAAACAACTAACCGTGACTTTCTCCTTATCCAGCCTGGTGAGGGACACATTTGTGTGTCTCACAATAGAGTCTCCTATGACTAATATGTTGAGTGTATGTTTAGGCCTTAGTGGGTGTGAGACACAGGTGTGTGGACCATGCGTGGTGTGGTAGGAGTTTGTGTACGTTTATGTCTCCGAGGTCTCTTTTGTTTGGGTATGCTTTTGTTGAGGACTTCCACGTATGTGGAGGTGTGTTGTGTAGGTGTAGGTGGTGCTTGTGCTGCCAACCTTCTGAGTGCCAGATATACTGGTTTGGGGGGGGGGGCGATGATACTAGGTGCTTGATGTAATTGCACTCTCACAAATTGTGTTCCTAGGTGGTAGTAGTAGAGGGTTGTCTGTGTACATGAGGCAGTTGCTATACTGTCTCAGGATGCCCATATCAACCAGACTGGCAGGAGAAAATGTACAAAATTGTCCATCCACATTTGTCAGAAACTGAAAGAGCTAAGAGGGTAAAGGGAGGAAGGTCTACGAGTAGTACTACTAGATGATAACACAAGTCCTACTAAGGGAAAACTTGTAGCTGGAATACCTCAAAAATGGTTAAAAACCACACAGCTGAAGCTCTGGATGCCACAGACCTGTATCTAGACTATGCTACTCAATTTTAAGGTTAAGAACTCAGTAAGAAAAAACTCACAATGAAGCACAGATTAATCACTTAGAGTCAAAAGAATAGAATTCGCAGTATGAAAAAATATAGTGAAACAGCAACTAAATTCAGTAAAATGCAGTTAAACAGTAATGAATTGCAGTCGATAGCAATGAAATATGGTTAATCAGTACATTGCTTTGAAACAGTAGGTCACAAATCACAACAGTAACAGACAGCACTAATAAAACAGTGATTCAGTAGAATACTATCATCAATTTAGTGAGCCTACCAACAAGCAGTAATAAATACGGCAAACATAAATGAAGTTCAGAGCTTTACTAGAAATTATTGCCTTTTTGTATTTTGAATAATGTGATTTGTTTTCTTTACCATGTGTTTCACTTGTATTCTGCTTTTAATTGCATATTAAAATTTGAAAAGAGACCACAGCTCTTTCTCTTGTGAGTCAGGCTGAAATAAATTTGCCCACCGTCCCACCCAGTTGCTGTTGTGTTCTTAAACACCTCTGTCTTTCTAGTTGCCTGCCCCTTATGTTAATTTGACCGGGTATATATTATAATTGCGAAAGCTGTCTTTCGTGAATACATGTCCATTAACGCATAAAAGTCAAAGAACAAGAACAGCAAAGTACCAAAAGAGCAAAATGAAGAACACGCAATGCATTCCCAGAATTAACAGCACCATACAGGTAAGGTAAACCTAACTGAACAAACCTTACCTAAAACACTTTTTGAAATGTTTTTGCAGGGGGCAAGCCCCTCTGCACCCCCCACACCCCCCTACTTATATATACCAACTCCAAGACTGCACTACAGTGGGGAAAATGATTAATTTCCTCATCCCCATGATCACTCTGCTGGCCAAAAAAATCCATTTGGCATTTTCTATTTCACTCTTTTGGTACTACGCTGTTCTCGTTCTTTGACGTTTATGTGTGGATGAACATCTATTCGTGAAAGACCCAATTTGACCACATACCTCATTTCCTCTCTGCTTTCACTGGCTTGTGTGAGTAAGCACACAGTTATCATTTTGTGAAATCACTCCCCTTCAACTATTTAAATTTATTGGCCATCCTACGGTATTCCATAGTACCAGAATACAAAAGTGACCACCCCCTTTCAATCTATCTTGCTGTTTTAAAAATAGTGAATCTCTACTAAAACATAACTTTTTAGGCAGGTAAAACTTAAGTTACCTACTTTTACATCTAATACCTCTAGTGCACACTGCAGTGTTTAGGATACCCCATGTTTGTCATCTTACCTTTAAGTATCTATTGCAAGACCACCAGTTATTGGAGAGCCCACATTCTGCCTCCCAGTAGTTATCTTGGGATTAGTGCTTCTGTTTTCTCCTGGTGAGAGAAAGAGTGCAGTTACATTATTTCCTGGAGACTGCTGATCACCAGAAAGCTTAATAACTGCTTTATAGGTGACAGCTTGGAATCTGTGCTTATATTCTGATCCTGGTGAGAGTAAGAGCAGAGTGCATTGATCCCTGACTCTTTCTGGTTGGAGCCCCTGTGACTAGCACTTACTCGAAAACCTGCTGGAAAGCACTAGGAAGCCTTAAACCAAAGGCACTAAACAGCCTATAACTGCAAAGCACTTTGCCAACATAAGGGGGGGGGGCACCTAGCCAGGTATGTCTAAGGGTCAGCTTCCAGTAATTTCTACTGTCCACCTGGTGAATCTGGGCATACTGAGGCAAAACAGCAATCGCCTCATATACACAGACAACCCTCTCCTCCTACCACCCAACACTACAACCTGCAAGAGATGCACTTACATAGCCAAACTGGAAGCAACACTCTTTCCAGCCAAGACTGTGCTAGAAATCAAGAGGAGAAGGTTAACACCCACACTACACCTCAAGCAACACATAGCCCTTCAAAACCCTAACCACCAACACCCACACATCGCAACACTAAACACACATATGCAGATGCCTTTAACATTAACCTGCCCAAGCAACAAGGACCTCTGAAGCTGAAACGCAAACACCATTCACAACCAAAGTATCACATAGCTTACAACACCAGTGTGCCACCCAACAATAGACCCTAAGGAAAAACAATGAACCCAGCACTTTAGTCATAGGTGACTCTATAGTCAGGCACAGTGATGTCCCACTCACCAGGCTGAACAAGGAGAAAATTACAATCAGCTGCCTGTCGGGTGGCAGGATCCACCACATAACACATGCACTCAAGTCACTCCACAACAAGTACAAATATGACTCTGTCATTGTCCATGTTGGAGTGAATGACTTCAGACGTACTTCCCTGGACTACATGAAAAGAGACATGGAAGAGCTCTCGGATCATGTGATCCAGGCAGGTATGACCCTAGCCCTGAGTAGCATCCTGCCTTCACCCAGAATCATACCACAGTATAAGGGCAAAATGATTGGCTTCAACAATTGGCTAAGCTTGTGTTGTCATTCAAATGGGATCCAGTATCTGTCTGCCTGGGACGACATGATTGACAAACCACAGTGCTTTGCCAGAGATGGTCTGCATCTTTTTCTCCTGGGATTCAGGTTACTGGCTAAGGCTCTTGTCACCCCTATAGTGCCTTTTTTAGGTAAGGGTCAAAGGACAAAACCATCACCGTAACAGGTACAAGTATGCAAAATCTGAAGGTAATGCTACTCAATGGTAGAAGTCTAAACCTCAAAATGCAGTCTCTCGAGGCACTCCTAAAAATGGAGAACATCGATATTTGTGCAGTAACTGAAACCTGGGTCAAGGCTCCAGACAGCACCCCTGCAATACCAGGCTACAACTCTTACCACACTTTTCAGCCACCAAACCAGGACCGAAACACTAAAGGTGGAGGAGTGTCCATATTCACCAAGGATATTCATGCCTCCAGGCTAGTTGCCCAACACAATGCATCTGAAATTCTCCAGGTGCAACTAACACTAGGTAAGACTGCAATCCAAATTGTAGCTTGCTACAGATCCCCCACCATGACTCAAGATTTTCACTACACCTTTCTAAACATACTTGAAAATATTAAGATACAACCAAACACCCTAATACTGGGTGATTTCAACTACCCTGCCATTAACTGGGAAAACTACTCCTGTACCAAAACCTTTGCTGAACGGTTCTTGGAATTCATAAATTTCAATGCCCTGGATCAACTAATCCTTAGTCCTACCAGGGGCTCCAATATCCTGGACCTGGTCATTACCAACATGGGAAATCGATGCTCCACTCCAGTGGTCACCCCCTCGTTGGTTAGGTCTGACCATAAGCTAATCACCTTTGACATCCACATCCGACCCCCACCCCCCAGTAAGGAAACATCTGAAAAAAGATCTCCAAGGCCAACTTCATGCTACTCAAGTCAGAAGTGACAAACGTCATGGCACCCATGCAGACGGGAACTGAAAGTTCAACTGCTGAATCCTACACTAAGACACTGTACAAGCACACCCACTTGTGCATGAATCGTGCCATCCCAAATAGAACCAAGATGGTCACCTCCAAAAAAAGAAAGCCAATCTGGTGGTTCCCTGTCATAAATAAACTATACAACAGAAGGAAGAAACTGTTGCAGAAAAGAGGAAAATGTCAGGATGCAAAAAACTACCAGCCTCAGTAAGAAGCTGAGATCCCTCATAAAATCCTCCAAAACTAGATACAAAAATAAAATTGCCAAAGATTCCAAAGACAACCACAAAGCATTCTATAGCTATGTCAAGAATCTAAATGGCAATGCTCAGATCTGCTCTGAGCTAGAACAGAATGGCATTAAATATACTGACCCCAAGGACACTGCCAATATCCTGGCAGATCAATTCATTGCCAACTTCTCTCCCCTCTCACCCCCTAAAGGGCCCATCTCAGTATCAAAAGATTGCCAAATTCTGATAATCACTGCCACACAGGTAAAAAACACACTCCCCAAAGCTAAGAATACAGCATCCATGGGACAAGATGACATCCTGGGCTGTGTACTACATGAATTACAAAATGAACTGGCACCTCGCCTAAGTATCATGTTTAATCATAGCCTCACCTCAGGCTTCGTGCCCACTGAGTGGCGCACACTTACAGTTATCCCACTCCACAAGGGGGATCCACTTTGGATCCTGGGAACTACCATCCCATCAGTCTGACGTACCTGTTTTGCAAGGCCATCACAGAGTACAATGCCCCATTTGGTATGTACCTCACAAGACAAATGCAACAAGTGGAAAGGCCACAGAAGCACCTCACTAAAGGAATCACAGGCCTAAAGAAGATGCCTTATGCTGACCAACTAAAAAAACTCCAGCTATACTTGGTCGCATATCGTCTACTCAGAGGCGATCTCTGCTTAACATACAAGGCCATGTCAATCCCAGAGCTGTTAGACATGCTACACTTAAAAAAATCCCAACCCATCAGAGCCACATGCTCCAGGAGACCTAAACCTTGTCATCACAATGAACAAAACATGCTGTAGGGATAGGTTCCTGACCCAGAGACTCCCCATACTCTGAAATAGACTGCCCATACATGTCAAGCAGACAGCCTCCTTGGCCCTCTTCAAAAAGAACCTTGATGACTGGATGGGAGATAGGAAATTTACCCCGGGGATCATGCCAGTCACCCTGCTACACAGGGGTCCAGGGAAGTAAATATTGTGGGAAGAAATAGCCAGGGAATTGTTATGGCTAGGCTTGTACAAGCCCTAGGGCCAATAGCCTAGTACCAACCTATGAACCTATAAGTTGTAAGAAGTACAGTTTTTTTTTTTTTTTTTAAGTAGAAAGTGAAGAGACAGAAGATAATAAAATAATTCAAGGTTCAAAAGCTAAAGCCTTTATTAAGTTCTCACTATAAATAGTAGAATGAGCTGATGTAATGTGACTGGAGGTAGTGTCCAGTATCAGCTTTATATTAGAGGTGGGCAACTCAAACCCACCAAGATTTAAGACCACCAGAGCAGCTGAACGGGTGGATGGGACAAAAACATTTGCACATACTACAAAAACAGTTGCACAGATTACACAGATATACAATAAAACAAAAATGCAGAACGCAGAAAATATGCACTTATGTTTTTCCAATATCACAGCAGAGCAAATGACAGAAGGCCTATCTCATTACAGCTTTGAACAGCTTGAGCAAACAAGTAGAACTGGTTTAAAAAAGCTGGCAATTAAAGGCAGAGAAACCGAAACCAGCCCAATTATCCAATCAAAATAATAGTGTTGCAGGAATGTTTCGAGCTAGATCAAACCAGACTGAATCTTTCTGCCACAAAGAAAACAGCTAGGCCTCTCTAGACAAAATATTTTACTACAAGCTCCAAAGGTCACAAACAGTAGCAGATATTCAGCTCTATCAGACAACAAAAAGGAGACTAAAACAGATGCCAGTTGCACAGATTACAAACAACAGTTGCAAAGATTACCCTAGTTTATCAGGGGTTAGAGTCCACCACATTATCCATGCTCTCAGGTCATTGGACCACAATTATCAATACGACTCAGTCATAGTCCATGTGGGAGTAAATGACCTGAGACGTACCTCTCTAGACTATATGAAGAGAGATATCATAGAGCTCTCAGAATATGTGTCTCAGGCTGGTATGAGCCTAGCATTGAGCAGCATTTTACCTTCTCCACTGATGATACCACAATATGAACAAAAGATGATTGACTTTAATAATTGGCTTAGTTTCTGGTGTCATTCTAAGGGAGTGCAATATTTGTCAGCATGAAAGGAGATGGTCAACAGACTATGCTGTTTTGCCAGGGATGGTCTGCACCTTTCCCCTCTAGGCTTTCAAATATTAGCTAAAACATTGTGTTGCCGCATAGTGCCTTTTTGGGCAATGCCAGACTGAAAGTATTTCCAACATAACGAATGAAAACCAAGAAAATCTAAAGGTTTTACTGCTCAATGCTAGGAGCCTAAACAAAAAAACTCTACTCCCTGTAAGCTCTCTTTACCCTAGAGAATGCTAATGTCTGTGCTGTCTCTGAGGTGTGGTTTAAAGCCACGGAGAACACACCAGCACTGTAAGGTTATAATGCCTTCCACACATTTAGACCAGCTACTTCATAGGCAGGGACTAAAGGTGGAGGTGCCTCTATTTACATCAGAAATAAATATACTTCAAGTCTGGTCAAACAGGGCAATGCACTTGAGCTGCTGCATGTTCAAATCACCGCAGGTAAAATCCAATACCCCTTCCGTGCAAGCTACAGGTCTCCCTCTATGACCCAGGAAACCCATCCCATGTATCTACATGCATTAGAAGCACTAACCATGCAACCCAATACCATATTCATGAGTGTCTATAATTACCCCACTATTAAACAGGAATCCTATAAGACATCAATCGTACATGCACAGAGATTTCTGGATTTTGTAAACAAACTCCCTGGATCTGACAGTCAATACACCAACCAGGAGTGCAACCATACTGGATCTGGTCCTCACTAATGTGGGAGAGTGCTGTACACTGCATACTGCAATGCCATCCTTGGTAAGGTCAGACCACAAAATGGTCTCCTTTCAAATAACAATAAAACCTGGACCCCCAGCTCAACCAGGAATATTCAGTAACTATTCTAAGGCTTACCTCCTGCTATTATGTGAGAACCTGACAAAATTTCAAGCCCCTATAAACACTGAGAACACTTCTGCCTATGCAGAACTGTTCACAGAAACCCTGTACAAGCATGTTAATAGCTGCATAGAGGCAGCTGTACCCACCAGGAAGAAGTACAGAACTAACTTACAAAACAAGCCACCCTGTTGGAATTACAAAATCAATTGGATGTATAAGAGAAGGAAGAAAATCATGACAAATATTAGGAGATGCAGCACCCAGAAGCATAAAAGCACTCTCATCAAACTAAACAAACAACTCAGAGGACAAATAAAGTCTACCAAAGCAAAATTTGAGGTATGTTTGTCCTCTCACACCAAGGACAACCACAAAGCATTCTTAAGCTATGTCCACTACCTCAAAGACAGTACAATATTGTGTGCAGAGCTCATTATAAATGGAGCCACCTATACTGAGCCAGAAGATATAGCAAACCTCCTGGCTGATGAATTCAGCTCCAACTTTACTCCTCTCTCCTCCTCAACCTTCCCTCAGGAAATATCATTAAATGTATCTCCCCCTACTATCACTAGGGAACAGGTCCTTAATGCTCCCTCTAAGACGAAGAACACTGCATCAATGGGCCCAGACAATATCCCAGGATGCTTTTAAATAGCATGAAACATGACCTATCAGGGCCTCTGGAATTACTATTTAACTGTAGCCTCCAAACAGGCTTCATGCCTCATGAATGAAGAAAGGCAACAGTCATCACTCTACACAAAGGTGGGCCATCTACAGACCCTGGAAACAACAGACCCTTAAGTCTCACTAGTCTTATATGTAAAGTCATGAAAGAATTATCATGGAGATGATCAATAGAAATATAGTAAATTTCCAGACACTGGACCCAAAGCAGTTTGGTTTCATCAAGGGCAGATAATGCCTACTCAACCTGGTGGACTTTTTGAGAAGGTCAACAAAGCAATGGATTTTGGCAAAATCATTCACACTGCCTACCTAGACCTGGCCAAGGCATTTGACACAATACCCCACTCGGGCATTGTTGACAAACTCCAGAGATTAGGTATAAACCCATATGTCACCCGGTGGATAGCCAACTGGCTCAGAGACAGCACCCAGGAAGTTAGAACTGGGGAGTCCACCTCTACAAAGAGGCCAGTCACAAGTGGAGTCCCTCAGGGATCAATCCTCGGACCGCTCCTTTTTGACATTTACTTCTCAGAAGTCAAGGCCAATGTCAGTGGTCTCTGGCTGACTACATTTGCAGATGATTGCAAATTAGGAGCTGCCATTGAATCTCACACTGACACAAATGTTCCCCAGAAGGGGCTGACACAGACAAATAACTGGTGTCAGAGCCATGGACTAAAACTAAATGCCAAGAAATGCATAATAGTATCCTTTGGGAAGTCATCCATCCCTGGTAACTATCATATAGACAACACACCCCTTAGAGTTGACCTAGTAGTCAGGGACTTAGGGACATACATAGATAGTAATCTAGCCTTTGATCATCACATGTCTACAGTGGCGAAAAAATAATTCTAAGTTGCATAACTTATAAACAAAGGTATGGAATCTCAGTCCAAGGAAGTCATTGTTCCACTATATTCAGCATTCATCTGACCTATCATTCAGTACAATGCACCCTTTGGTATGCACCTAACCAGGCATATCCAACAACTGGAATTTCCACAAAGGTTCTTCACTAAAAGAACACAGGGCCTAAGTAATATGTCCTATGAAGACCACCTCAAGGCCCTATCCATATATTCTGTCTCCTACAGGCTTTTGAGGGGAAATCTATGCCTGGCATACAGGGCATTGTCAGACCCCCTCTGATGGACCTCCTGCATATCCACAAAACAAACAGTAAAATAATTACCCATTATAAAGACTTAAACCTTGCCTGTCATTTAAATAGGACCTGCTGGAGAGATAGGTATGCATCACAGAGAATACCCTGTCTATGGAACAGACTCCCCATCCATGTGAACCAGAGTTCCTCCCTAACCCAATTGAAGTGCAACTTGAACAATTGAATGGGAAACCAGCAATTCATCCCTGTTTTGGCACCTATGTCTCTAATCCAAACAGATAACCTGTAAATGGTTCATCTCCCAGGCCCATGCTTGCACTTATCAAGGGTATCAAACTTGTCAGAGATTTGTCATGCATGACTAGGCATAAAAAGGCCCTTGTGATCATTAGCCTAGTAAACACCTATGAACCTATGAACACAGGTATACAGTAAAACAGAAGTGCAGAAAACAGTTGAAAATAAGCACTTATCTTTTTCCAACATCCAGAAGGCCTATCTCACTGCAGCATTGAACAGCTTGAGCAAACAAGTACAACTGGTTTAAAATACTGACAATTAAAGGCAGAGAAACAGAAACCAGCCCAATTATCCAATCAAAATAGTGCTGCGGGAATGCTTCTAGCTAGATCAAACCAGACTGATTCTTTCTGCCACAAAGAAAACAGCTAGGCCTCTCTAGGCAAAAGATTTCACTACAAGTTCCAAAGGTCACAAACAGTAACAGATATTCAGCTCTAACAGACAACAAAAAGGAGACTATAAAACAGTTGCACAGGTTACAAAAAACAGTTGCACAGATTACACAGATATACAGCATACCTCCCAACTATACCGATTTACTCGGTTTTTACTGAGCTTTGGGGTCCAAATGAAGGAGTGTCTTGATTCCCGAGTGGCACCCCTTCATTTCCAATTTATTTTCCTTTTTGTTTTCAATTTTTGCGCTGTTGGCGCTGACATCATCACGTGCACAATGATGTCAGCACTGTCAGGGCTACCAGCCAGTCAGAATTGAGCTGAGGGAGCTCAAATAATTTCCGGCTGGTCACAAATGTGAGCGGGAAGAGTATATGGTGAGAGAAGGTCTATGGAATCAGAACTGAGCTGCAGGATTGTATATGCGAGTGAGAGAGAAGTTGTTCCAAATGTGAGCGGGAAGAGTGCAGAGCTTTTATGGATTATATATGTGAGCGGGAGAAGCTGAAATCAGTTGTTTGGCCTCAAATGCAAGTTATGGAGAATGATAATGGCTCATAAGGTATGAAGAACTCCTATCTGAGTGCTTTATGGAGAGAGAAAGGTCTGTGTGTGTGTGTGTGTGTGTGTGTGTGTGTGTGTGTGTGTGTGTGTGTGTGTGTGTGTGTGTGGGTGTGTGTGTAGTCTCTGCAGAAACACCCTCCTTTCTGCCACCAAACATTGATAGGCTCTAACTCTTCATTGCAGACCCTTTTCGATATAATTTCAGCTGCTGATACTTAGCAGACTTGCTGTTTTCTTATGGAGTGGTCCAGTTTCTTTGCATTGTGTCTGCGGTAGTCCGCTCTGACATCCATGGCATATTAAATGGGGCTTATTTATACATGCTACCACCCTGCTTTCATTATATTTCTTACTTAATGTGAGGATTTATGCGCTGCTTACACCTAGGCAGGATGGCCACTGACAAAACATCTTGTCTCTATTGTCCATTTGTTCAACAATTGTTTTTTAAAACCTGAAAGCATAATATTTGTTTTGGATGCAGGAGAAAAGTACAGACTCTTTTTGATGTCTCCAGAGAATCCTGAAGATGAAAGAGTGAGCCTGGAGCTTTCTTCCACTGGTGTTACCTGAACAACACAGGGGCTATAGCTACCCAGAGATGAAGGACTTTTTGAATTAAGTTTTCATCCCTCTAGCAATCCCTTGCAATGACCACCTATATTGAGTAAAGGTGCCACCCATTGTCGAAAAGCCTGGAAAGTTTGGTGTTTCCTTTCTCAGCTCAATCATTTTGTCATTTCCTTCTGCTTCTCTGGTTTGTTGCTATGGAAAGTGTGGATATTACACTGTCTTGAACTTCAAAGACTCAGTTTGTTGTGGATTAAAGGTCCTAATGCTCTAAGGAACCTGGCAGGGGTTGACAATCTCAGGATACATATCATTGACTTTTGGAGTCGTTTAAGGTGAACAGATTCTTGGAAGTAAACTAATTGGTTGTGCAGGAGTTTTAAGGTGATGGGTTGCTGCAGTGGCAGGTGTACCCTTATTTTCATCTGTGGCATTTAACTGGTAAGTGATGTTTCATTACTTCTCCAGCGCAGCTTGAAGCAGGGTATCAAGCACTCTGTCTATTGATAGAGGATTAAACCGCAAACATATGGTTAACACACTTCAGAGATCAAAATCAATACATCCAGCACAGTTATTATCTGCATTTAATCATATACTTAGTTCATCTTTTGCCTGGTCTGCAAATGGCTTACTAACATCTTCACAGGGGTAGTTTGTGGTGGTGGTGATGTGTGTGTGTGTGTGTGTGGGGGGGGGATAGTTTACATAAAGCATTGATACTACTTTGCAAAGTTCCTTTTCTTTAAGGCCACTGAGAAGGTTTGCCATTAATGTGACAAATGTACATAGCAACAAGCATGCATTACTGGTATTATTGCTTTCGAATGTGGTTTCATACAGTTTTGTTTCTGAGTTGATGTATTTGTTTTCCAGAAGTTTGTTTGCCTTTTTACTGAGGCTTGATTTGCTGAAATGTAATGACTTAGACTGCACTGTTTGTTCTAAAGGGAATGCTATTTTATAACGCACACTCTAATTATATGAGTGTGCATTGGTTAATGTGGCCAATAGTCTCCCCCTGGTGTTCTTGTACAATACTGCAGTCCAGCTTCATGACTTAGCTGAAGACTATTAGTAGCAGTTATTGTCTGTACTCCATGGCTTTCTCACATTTGTCCATGACAAAATATTCTTTTCTACTAATACCTACAGCAAGTCTGGCATATTTGTACAGTTCATGAAATGTAATGCTCTACCTTGTATTCTGTGCTTTGTCTGACGTTTGCATGATTGTCTTTCGTCTGCCTCTATTTCTCCCTTGCTCTCATTTATCATCACTTCTGACACCTATTATTAACAAGCTTATTGCAGGTTTTTGTTGTTTAATGATTAACAAAATAAACCCAGTATGAATTAATTTCTCTGTTGTTTTCTCTCCATGTCCTCGCTTTAAAGCATTTTCACCATTTCAAAGAGGAAGAATTAATTAGTATTTAAGCATCTCTTGATACCTGACAGACTTACTACCTCACTTTTTTTAAAAGTCACGCTGTTTTTCCTTTTTGGACGATGTCCGCAAACATCCATTCTCCATCAAATCATTTATATTCATTGTAATCTTTACCAGTCTGTGCATGTAATACACACATTAGTGTTTATGGTAATTAGGGCAAAATAGCCAGGTAATGGGACATTGAAGTGGCTGCCGGGGGACTCTGGTGCCATATTTTGGTTGCCTGTTCTTCAGTTTGAATTTGAAAGTTGGTATCCCACAATTCCATTGGAGTGGGTGGGGTTACATAATCGTGTATGCAAATCGGATGTTAATCAGCATACAGATTTGTACCTATTTTTCATGGGCCTTGTCCAGATTTTTGATGTTTTTAGGTTGAGAGGTATGATATACAGTTAAACAAAAGTGGAGAAAACAGTTGAAAAATAAGCACTTATCTTTTTCCAATATCACAGCAGAGCAAATGGCAGAAGGCCAATCTCACTGCAGTTTTGAACAGATTGAGGAAACAAGAGAGACAGTCACATCACAAGATCACATACATGAGTATCCATCATGCAACTCAGATAGATCTCCCCTACCAATGTAAGGGCACTGGGGTAGGATCAGTGATTGCAAACTCATCCCCAGTGAAACAGTTGCGCCACAGCCTAAAGCACTGGTTACCACTGTCAGATGCAGAGGTAACAGAAGGGTCTAAGGTCAATAGAGACTAGACTGAAGACCTAGAAGTTGACTGTAGTGAAAGTACAAGAGTTTAAGGGATTACTTAAGGCTCTAGCATTTCAGGAAGAAGGGAAAATAAATGGAGTTGAAGAAGAATAGCAGCATTTCAAAAGAGCATAAGTGAAGACTATACAACAGATATGTGGCCCTGTCGGGTATGGAAATAAGGTACATAAGGAAAGCTGATGGTGGAATGCAGAAGTCCAGAATGACATCAAAAGAAAGAAGGAGTGCAGGAAAAAGTATAAGATAGAAAAGACATACCAGGCTAAGCTACAATAGCAAAGAACAAGGCATCAAAAGGACTCTACCAGCTTCTGGAAAAGGAGTCAGTAGGTGGCACAAAGAAGCTATATCAGGTTGTAAGGCAACAACAAAAAGATAAAGAAAATAATCAGACAACCTTCATGAAGGATGCCAGCAACAACCTGTTCACCAGTCCACAGGACATCAAAGGCAACTTGAAGTAGTACTACCAGCAGCTTTAGAATGAAGAGAACCACACAAAAGCTGTACTGTGCTAGACACAGCTCACGATAAAAGAAGAATAGGAGCTAACCCTAGAAAAAGTAAGATCAGCACTAGTGAAACTGAAGTAAGGAAAGTAGCAGGCTCAGCTGATGTCATGGCAGATATGATCAGGATGTTGGGTGAGCTAGGGGAGAAAGAAACTAAAAAATAAAGTGTACCAAACAGTGGTGTCACCAGTACTACTGAAGAGTACAAAAACTTTAACAATGAAGACAGAGCAGATGGAGCTAGAAGTGATGGAGATGAAGTGCCTGAGGCAAGTAGTAGGACACACACTGTGGGACAGACGAAGAAATGAGGACATCAGCGCAGAAGCCAGACTAACGGTAGTTGCTGAGAAGGTCATAGAAGACAGATTATGGTGATCGGGACATGAGTAAGAAAGCAGAAAACAATCTGTTAAAGACAATTTGGGAGAGACTGGAATAAGGCAAGAGGAAATAAGGGCATCTAGCAAAGGCATGAATGCACTGCAAGAAAGAAGACCTGCAACAGTGAGGCATGCTCATCAAAGAAGGTAGGAGAGGGGCACTGAATCGTGCGAGAGAGGTTGACAGTTGATGTGCTGCTGGACCCCATAGGGTGGATGATGATGATCATCATCATAATAATGAAGACGATGATTCTGTGTATCTGTCAGGGCTGAATAAAGCTTGTATTTCCATATGTCAGTGCCACATTGTTATGGCTCCCAGTGCTGTGAGTGCAAGGATGTTGACCACCACTATATGTCCTCTACAAGCACATCTGGGATGCAGACATGAAGGCATCCAAAGACACAAATCACAAAGTGTGTTTGCTTACTTCCTGTATTTTTGCTGTTATCTGTGCTGTTTGTTACATAATAAGAGTGCTACACAAGGGTAATTACGAGTTTGCTTTCTCAGGTGCTATGGTCATGTGATCTTCAACTGTGAAACAGAGCACACCTAATGTCAGCGCTGCTTCGGATCCTAACAATGATGGTGGCTTAATACTAGCACAACCTCATGGCAGACTGGCACTATCGTCAGAGGACAATGTGGATATTATACTACCACAGAGTGTCACTGTCATCAGTGGCGACTGTGGATATTACACTATCACAGAATGTCACTGTCATCAGTGGTGAATGTGGATATTACACTACCACAGAGTGTCACTGTCATCAGTGGTGAATGCGGATATTACACTACCACAGAGTGTCACTGTCATCAGTGGTGAATGTGGATATTACACTACCACAGAGTGTCACTGTCATCAATGGTGAATGTGGATATTACATTACCACAAGAGTGTCACTGTCATCAGTGGTGAATGCGGATATTACAACAGCACAGAGTGTCACTGTCATCAGTGGTGAATGTGGATGTTACACTACCACAGACTGGCACTAT
The DNA here is from genome assembly GCF_019279795.1 of Protopterus annectens. Classification (NCBI taxonomy): domain Eukaryota; kingdom Metazoa; phylum Chordata; order Ceratodontiformes; family Protopteridae; genus Protopterus; species Protopterus annectens. The sequence continues at coordinate 93,554,976 of NC_056735.1, read as the reverse complement.
CATCAATGAAGAATATGGATATTACACTACTACAGAGAGTCACTATCATCACTGGGGAATGTGGATACTACACTACCACACAGTCTCACTGTCATCAGTGGTGAATGCAGATATTACACTACCACAGAGTGTCACTGTCATCAGTGGTGACTGTGGATATTACACTACCACAGAGTGTTACTGTCATCAGTGGTGAATGTGGATATTACACTACCACAGACTGCCACTGTTATCAGTGGTGAATGCGGATATTACACTACCACAGGGTGTAACTGTGAATGTAGATATAACACTACCATGGAGAGTCACTGTCATCAGTGGAGAATGTGGATATTACTCTGCCACAGAGTGTCACTGTCATCAGTGGTGAATGTGGATATTACACTACCACAGAGTGTAACTGTTAGTGGTGAATGTGGATATTACACTACAACAGGGTGTCACTTTCAACATTTGTGAATGTGGATGCTGCACTATCACACAGTGTCACTGTCATCAGCGGTGAATGTGGATATTACAGTACCACACTGTGTCACCATCATCAGTGGTGAATGTGGATATTACACTATGACAGAATGTCACTATCATCAATGAAGAATATGGATATTACACTACTACAGAGAGTCACTATCATCACTGGAGAATGTGGATACTACACTACCACACAGTCTCACTGTCATCAGTGGTGAATGCGGATATTACACTACCACAGACTGTCAATGTCATCAGTGGTGAATGTAGATATTACACTACCACAGAGTGTCACTGTCGTCAGTGGTGAATGTGGATATTATACTACCACAGGATGTCACTGTTGTCAGTGGTGAATGTGGATATTACACTACCACAGAGTGTCACTGTTGTCAGTGGTGAATGTGGATATTATACTACCACAGAGAGTCACTATCATCAATGGAGAATGTGAATGTTACACTACCACACAGAGTCACTGTCATCATTGGTGAATGTGGATTTTAGGATCATAGGAATTTACAAGGCTATTGGCCCTGAAGCCCTTATAAACCTAGCCAAGAGTTTAGCCCATGTTTAGACAAGTCAGTACCAAAAGCCCCTGTCCAGCAGGGACACAGGTGGAATCCCAGGGGTGTATTTTCTGTTTCCCATCCAGTTATCCAGGTTGTGCTTAAAAATGCTTTGCGAGGTACATGCCCAAGGGGGCATTGTACTCAATATCTGGCCTTATAAGGAGAAGAATACAGGGATGTTATGACCTCCTTGTCCCTGGATGAGATACCCTTACTTATGAGGTGGGCCATGTAGAAAGCTTTCCTTACAACAGAAGCAACATGGTGGTCAAAAGTCTGGTTGCTATCAACCTGGGTGCCCAAATCTCTCACAACTGATTGTGTGCTTTGGACATTGTTATTAATGTGATAATATGTGGGGAACGTCACTCTCCCCAAAGGGGATGATGATGCATTTTTGGCATTCAGCTTGAGGCCATGTTTCTGGCACCAGTCATTTGTTTGGGTGAAACCCTCTTGGAGAACATCCACATCACTTGGGGAATTGATGACAGTGCCCAGCTTGCTGTCATCTGCAAGGTTGGTCAGTCATAGCCCACTGGTTTTGGCATGCACTTCAGAGAAGTATATCCTGAATAACAGAGGCCCCAAGACAGATCCCCGGGGTATGCTGCTCATTATGGGTCTACTGCTTGAGGTGGCTTCCCCTATTTTGATTAGGTGGGTTCTATCAGTGAGCCAGTTTGCTACCCATCTGGTAACATATGAATTGATACCTAGTTGAGACAGTTTATCTATTATGCCTGAGTGGGAAATAGTGTCGAAGGCTTTGGCCAGGTCAAGATAGGTGGTGTACACCATCTTCCCCTCATCCATGGCTTTGGTGACTGTCTGAAAGAAGTCGACCAGATTTAAGATTCATGACCTCCACTTGACAAAGTCAAACTGTGTGGGGTTGAGTGTTTGTATGTTACCAATGTCCCTGTTAATGAGGTCCATGGATAATCCATTCCATAGACTTGCAGACCAGGCTAGTTAATCTGATGGGGCTATAATTTCCCGGTTTGGTGGATGCTCCACATTTGTGTAAATGTATGACAGTGGCTGTCCTCTACTTGGCTGGGGCAAAGCCGGTACTCAGGCTTTGGTTGAATAGGTTGCCTAATGATGCTGCAAGTTCATGCCTAAGTTCATGTAGTATGCAGCCTGGGATGTTATTGGGTCCCACGGAGGCTGTATTTTTTGCCTTTGAGAGTGCAGTGATGACCTGTTCCCTAGAGATAAGGAGGGGGGAGCAGGTCCTGGGGATGTCCTCATTTACTGATGAGGGGGACAGAGGGGTGAAGTTTTTGCTGAGTCTGTCAGCCAGTAGGTTGGCTATATCTACAGCATTTGTGTATGTGGTGTCCTTGATCACCAGTTCTGAACAGATGTGGGTGCTTCCTTTGAGATTACAGACGTGTGTAAAGAAGGTCTTATGATTATCTCTAGTAAATGTGGGCAATTTTGACTTAAACTTGGCTTTGGAGAATTTCACTAGTGCTCTTATTTGCTTGTTTAGGCTAAGGAGAGATTGCTTCCAATTGGGCACCTGCACTTTCTTGGTCCTGGACAGCAATATTTTCCTTTTGTTATATAGTTTATTTATTGCAGATGTCCACCAGACAGGTTTACTCTTCCTTGTGGAGGATGATTTTGTCCTGTCAGGTATTCCTGATTCCATGCATCTGTATAAATGCTCATATAGTATTTTGGTGTAGATTTGGACATTGGTGCCAGTTCCTTCAGAGGGGGAGGGGGCTGTGAAGCTGTTTATACCATCCCTCAGGAGGTTGTAATCAGCTTTGGAGAAGTTTTTTTGTTTGACCCAAGCTAGAGGGGGTTCAGGGGAGATGGTGATTTTGAAAGTGACCGCTATATGGTTGGGTCTTACCAGGGAGGATGATACTGTAGGGGTGCTGCAGTGGTTACTTATGTTGGGTAATACCAAGTCCAAGATATTATCACCTCTTGTGGGGGTATCCATTAGCTATTCCAAGGCATTTGCATTGATAAAATTGAGGAATCTCTGGGCATTTGTGTTCTGGCTTGAGTAGTTTTTCCAATTTATGGTTGGGTAGTTAGTGTCACCCAGGATTAGGGTAAAGGGTTGAATCTTGATTTATTCAAAGAGGTTCTGATAGGTGGAGAGGACATTGTGAGTTAATTTGGGGGCTTGTAGCTAGCTATGATTTGAATATGGCTCTTGTCAATGGTTAACTGCACCTGTAGTGTCTCCTGTGTATTATACTGTTTTGACAAGCCTGGAGGTGTGTGTGTGTGTGTGTGTGTGTGTGTGTGTGTGTGTGTGTGTGTGTGTGTGTGTGTGTGTGTGTGTGTGTGTGTGTGTGTGTGTGTGTGTGTGTGTGTGTGTGTGTGTGTGTGTGTGTGTGTGTGTGTGTGTGTGTGTGTGTGTGTGTGTGCATCTTTAATATATATTGAAGCTCCAACTCCTTTGGCTTTGCTGCCAACAGTTTGGGGTCTGAATGTATGATAGGATGAGTAACCAGGTAAGGCTGGGGTGCTCTCCGCAGCTTTGAACCAAGTTTCTGTGATTGCACAAATGTCAGCACCTTCCAGGGTTAAAAATGCTTAATGAGTACAGTTTCATGTTTACACTCCTAGCATTTAGCAGCATGACCTTTAATTTGCATTTTGTTGAAATCTTTATGTTTGTAGAATTGACCTCATGACTTTTCCTAAAAAAGGCACTATGGGGGAGGCAAGGGCTTTTGCCAGAAGCCTGAAGCTAAAGTGAGCCATATGCATGCCATCTCTAGCAAAGCATTGTGATCTGTTGATCATATCTTCCCAGGCTGTCAGGTACTGAATCCCCCAGGAATGACACCAGAAACTAAGCCAATTGTTAAAGTCAATCATTTTCTGTTTGTATTGAGGCATCATTCTGGGTGACAGTAGAATGGTGCTTAAGGCTAGGGACATACCTGCCTGGGATACATATTCAGTGAGCTCAATCATGTCTTTCTCCATATAGTACAGGGAGGTACATCTCAAGTTATTCATGCCAACATGTACTATGACAGAGTCATAACAGCACTTGTTGTTGAGAGACTTGAGTGCATGTGTGATATGGTGGATTCTGGCACCTGACAAACAACTAACCGTGAGTTATTCCTTATCCAGCCTGGTGAAAGGCACATCTGTGTGTCTCACAATGGAGTTTCCTATGAATAATTTGTTGGGTTTATGGTTAGACCTTAGTGGTTGTGAGACACAGGTGTGTAGATTATGTGTGGTATGTGGTGTGGAGAGTTGTAGAGTTCGCATGTGTTTTTGCCTCTGAGGTCTCCTTTGTTTGGGTTTGTTTTTGTTGCGAACCTTCTCATATGTGGATGTTTGTTGTGTAGTTGTGAGTGGTGTTTGAGGTGTAGTGATTGTGCTGGTAACCTTCTCAGTGCCAAATATACTGGCTTGTGAGGGAGACAGCATAGACTCAAGCCTCCTAATGCAATTGCATCTGGCACAAATGTGTCCCTAGGAAGTAGTAGTACATGGTTTCCCATGTACATGAGGCAGTTGCTACACTGTCTCAGAATGCCCATATCAACCAGGCTGGCAGGAGAAACTGTAGGACATTGTCCATTCATATTTGTCAGAATCTGAGGAAGAAACGCCAGGGAGAGCTAAGGGGAAGGCCTAAAGCCCAAGTGCTTAAACCAAAACTAAGAGGCTTTGAATAACACTTACAATTTAAGCAGGCTAAAAACAAACAGTAATAAATGCAGCAGAAAAGATACAATTGAACACTTTAGAGAAAAAGTAGCAGAAAAAGCAAGATGAAGTAATAGAGTAGGAGGAGGAAACAAATATTGTAAAGGCAGCTGAATAAAGTGTTTTTTTTAGTAAAGTGGAAAGGGAGAAAGGAGGAACAGAAGATAATTCAAGGTTAAGTAACTAAGGGGGTTGGTGTTCCCAAATGTTCTCTCTGTATTAGGTAGAAAGAGCTAATGAGACTGGACTGGGAGGACTGTCCCAGATCAAATTTACAGTTGGGGCAGGCAACTGCAAAACCACCACAGCTACAGCTACAAGCTACACTCTTTTAGGAAGAAATCAATGCAAAAATATTTATCACAGCAGTAGAACAGCAGTGAGACACTAAATGAAAGTTTTAAACAGAAAAAGGAGCAATGAGGCTCTAGAGAATGCTTTTAACTGCAATCAGATCAGTTATATGATACACTCCTTGACAGGAAAATCAGAACAACAAACAGATGTTTAACAAATGGAGAAACTTTCCAGTTAATACATTTCACAGTGAAACTTATCTAAAAAAGCTTTACAAATAGTGGGACAGTAACAAAAGTGATTTAACAGGCCCAGTAAGGCAGCCAGTTGCAGTACAACAGTGCAGATTCATCTATATCAATAAAATATAGTAAAAAGTATGCAGCCAACAATAAAAAGTACAATAAATGATAAGACTAAGCAATAACTAGTTCAAATAAGCAAGAAAACAGGATACACATTGTTATACATCACAGATCAGAGTTGTGTCAGTACTCATCCTCCATTCAGCTCAGTGTGAATAAGCAGAAATACTCGCAAAGGTACAGCTCAAGTACCAGAAGGTTCAAACCCGAAACAACTTTTTAAAAAGCACAAAAGAACCAATAGGGCACTTACTCCAAGCCCTAGACCAGCCAACCTTTACCAGCCACTGGCCAATTAACACGATCCTCTCACTAAAGTGAAGAATGGCTTCTGCTAATCCAAGATGGCTTGGAAAATGTGTTCAGAACAAACAGCCACTGCAAATGAATAACCAAGCCTGGAGATAGCAAATCTGAAAGTGGAGTATGCTACAGCTACTAGCTACACTATTATAGTCAGAAAACACTACAGAAATGTTTATCACAGCAGAAAAACAGCAGTGAGATACTAAATGAAAGTTCTAAACAGAAAAAGGAGCAAGGAGACTCTAGATAATTCTTTTAACTGCAAACAAATCAGTTATATGATACACTCTTTGGCAGGAAAATCAGAACAACAAACAGATGCTTAACAAATGGAGAAACATTCCAGTTAATACATTTCACAGAGTGAAACTTAGCTAAAAAAGCTTTACAAACAGTAAGACAGTAACAGCAGTGATTTAAAAAGCCCAGTAAGGCAGACAAATGCAGTACAACAGTGCAGATTAGTTTATATCAATAAAATACAGTAAAAGGTAGGCAGTAGACAACAAAAAGTGCAATGAATGATAAGAATAAGCAATAACTAGTAAAAATAAGCAAGAAAACAGGATACTTATTGTATTCACCACACAGTGTCACTGCCGTCAGTGGCGAATGTGGATACCACACTACATGAGAGCATCACTGTTGTTAACCACACTACATGAGAACATCACTGTTGTTAGTGGTGAATGTGGATGTTACACTACCACAGTGTCACTGTCGTCAGTGGTGAATCTGGATATTACACTACCACAGAGTGTCACTGTCATCAGTGGTAAATGTGTATATTACACTACCACAGAACGTCACTGTCATCAGATTGTCATTGTTGTCAGTGATGAATGTCGATATAACACTGCCATAGACTGTCACTGTCATCAGTGGTGACTGTTGATATTACACTACCACCTACATCTAATGATGCAGCGGTATTGCCTGTGGAACTGATGGGATGCAAGGAAATGTATCTGATGTTGGGTACTTTAATATCCCTTCTTGTCTGCATCCCAGATGTATCTGTAAGAGAGATATGGACATGTTCAGCATTCAGTGCCATGGAAAGAAATGTCATGTCTGTATTATACACAAAGCTCCGCTCTTCTACTGTTCATCCAACAGGCAGTGGGCAATGGTACTGCCAATGAGGAGAGGGATAGCAGTCAGGAGACACAGGCTAGTGTCTGTTCCTCCTGATCATTGTCCTGACAAGGTAATGATTACTTCATTCCTGGTCTGACACCTATGCCTCTAATGGACACAGGTAACATGTAAATGGTTCATCTCCCAGGCCAATACTTACACTTATCAAGGGTATCGGAACTTGTCAGAGATTTGGGATGCATGGCCAGGCTTAAAAAGGCCCTTGTGGTTGTTAGCCTAGTAAGCACCTATAAAACTATGAACCTGTAATGTACAATGGATGCGCAGTGCTGTGAACCAGGCACAGGTGAATATCACCACAGCCATTGCAGTGATGATAGGTGCACTGTATGACCTGCATGACGATGTATGTGAGGACATGCAATGTATGGCTGAACAGACTGGCATAGTAGACATGCACTGGGTCCCTCAACTGCCTCCAAGGTGCTGTCTGCCTCCATACACTAGGCTAGGGCTGATGCTGTTGTTCTTGTCACTACTCAACTGTCTCTACTGTGGGTACACCGTACAGGACAAATAAGTCATGGCCATGAATTGCTAGCTCCTCCACATGCCCTACTGGTAGTGAGCCTGGTGTGGCACAGTCTGGGCACCAGCACAAATGTATCCTATATGGCAATCATGTACATGGCAAAGACAGCCAGCCACAGTCACTCTGATAACCTTATTGGATGATAGTGGTTATTCCATTCCTTGAAGGGGAAGTACCAATGGCCACAGATATTTGAGATCTGCATTGTTCCCATTTGTGGACACACAACAACTGTCAGAGCCACATATATACAGTGCAACATCTGTCGGAGCTGTCTTCCCTGGAATTCATACCGCATAAATATCCACTACATCTGGACACCTACCCTCTTCAGGGAGAACACCACCTGCATGTACAGTATACGCAGCTCCTTCAATCACCCAGACATGCCGTCACTCCCGTCCTCATCCTTATTTTCCTCCCATTCCACCAATGTGTACATTGCTGATTCCTCTCACTGTGTTCCTGTGCAAAAAGTGACAGTTGCACTCTGCCCGCACTGTTGCATCATGTAGGTAGATAATATCTGATGCACAGTGCTGTCAGTTGATACACTGTACAACATAACCTGGGTGTGGTATTGCATAGTATCTGCTTGCTGTCTCTTTTCTAGTGCTGGAATATATCATATAATCCTCTGCACTGTGTAGTCTACCCTGCATCTGGTTCCTCTGACAGCTCCTCAACTAGAGGTAAGGTCTAAAGGTGGGAACTGGAAAGGATGAAATGACCAGATGGCTGAGGTAAGGTCTAAGGCTGGGCACTGGAAAGGAGTAGATGACCAGAAGGCTGAGGCAAGGCCTAAGACTGGGTACTGGAAAGGAGTACATGACCACATGGCTGAGTTGAAGTCTAAGGGTGGGCACTGGAAAGCAATAAATGACCACATGGCTGAGGTAAAGTCTAAGACTGGGCACTGGAAAGGAGTAAATGACCAGATGGCCCAGTTGCCTTGTATTTGCTCTGATTCTATGAATGGTGTTTCTCTGCTTTGTGGCCTGTGGGATCCACGTATACTGCTCCACATACTGCAGTATACTCATGAGGTAGATGCATATGCAATACATACTAGGTCCCCTGACGACCACCGGAAGGATCCCATAGCAGGGATAATCAGTACTACACATGCCTTACTGTTCGAAGGACTGGTATATCATGCATCCCATGGGATTTCATGTGAGACTGCTATGTCTACAAGCTCCCATATGGTGACTCTATCCATACACGGCACTTGACTATGTTTTTATCATGGAGGTGATGGCATGTTAGGCATGTTCAGACCCATCTGTGTTACAGAAGGAAACAACGCTTGCTGTGAGAATCGTTCCTAATGTATGCTGATCAGCTAATGCGGATGCTACTCCTAGCATCTTAGAATGCTCTCTTTATCTGTTCACTAAGAAATTATGGTGTAGAAATTCGCTAATCAACATGACTGGTCACACAATTGTATGTTTCTGAATTATCTCATCATGTTATTTACCTTTATTTGCATTCACAGTCTCATTAGCATAATGTTCCTCATGGATGTGGTCATTTGCATATGTCACTGATCACTCTATTTCAGCAGTTTGTGGCACTATTGAGCCTCTGAATTAGCCCGACCCTGTGCACTCTTGATAACTGCACAGTTTCTCCTAACACACTGCACTATTTGTTTTTGGATCCCAGCCTTAGTTGTTAGTTGAAGGCCAGCAGTTTTGTTAGTGTTGCATACATTGTAGGACTTTTCATGTGAGAGAGCTACCTCCGGTGGTTGGAAGAGATTAATGTAATTGGGTGAGGGGAATTATAAGCAAGCTATCCACCACTTGTTGCTAGGACAGTTCTATGAGGATATTAGATGTTTGTATTTATTTATTTATCTGACATTTGTTAACCGGGTTAATCCAACTGAGCCAAAGTGCCATTTTCAGTGAAGACCCCCCCAGGAGAAAAGCTGCATTATTTATATCATAAGGCACATTTATTGATTTTATTTAATTATTTATTTACGTTAACCACAATAGACATTGATCCAAATGAAGCATGGTGGTCACAAAAAGTAGAAATGAAGACGAAATTAAAATAAAACATAAATGAATAAATGCAGTATTATCTGTACGAGACAAACATAAAATTCAGTTTTTTACATTGAATAATGTAAACAGAATAATAAATATTACAAATACATGCATATTTTTAAGGTTTTATGGTACAGAGGGGAGGAGAGAAAACAATGAGCAGAAGATGTACAAAAGTAGAGCCATAGATGTAGTAATAGCAGTTATCCTTTACTTAATGACACTTAAAAATGCAGCAACATTTAGCATCTTAAAATACATGCTTTTTTAAATCTGCACAGAGTTTGGGGTATGGCTGCAGCTTTTTAAATCTAAAAAGTAGCACTCCCTTGTTTGAGCTTGTGTAAGTCAGACAGGGAGTTGAAGGATGATGCACTGGAGTTTAATATAAGGCATTAGTAAGGATGGACCATGAGTGGACAAAGATCTGTGATGATAGAGGCTGTGGAAATAACCTATCTGGCAAGAAAGAGGAAGGATTCATAGGTTCATAGGTTTGTACTAGGCTATCTGCCCTAGGGCATTTATAAGCCTAGCCAGAGTGTGTGTGGCTTACACCACCCCTTAGGATGAGAATACTATGCCCATTTAGGGTTTAGTTAACTGTGCCTCTGTCTAGTAGTGACACAGAGATGACCCCCGGGGTAAACCTACAATCTCCCATCCACTCGTCAAGATTTCTCTTGAATAGAGTTAGTGAGGGGCTCTGCCTAACATGGACTGGGATTCTGTTCCAGAGTATAGGGAGCCTCTGGGTTATGAATCTGTCCCTCCAGCACGTCCTATTTATTTCTGTGTTGAGGTTCAAGTCTCTTGCTCTCATGGCTCTGGTGGATTTGGATTTTTTGAGGTGGAGCATGTCCATTAATTCTGGATTGGACATGGCCTTGTACGTCAGGCACAGATCACCTCTGAGTAGGCGGTATGCGACTGAATAGAGCTGGAGTTTCTTCAGCCGGGCAGCATATGACATATGTTTGAGACCCTTTATCCTTTTGGTGAGGAACTTTTGGGGTCTTTCCAACTGCTGCAGGTGTCGGGTAAGATACATCCCAAATGGGGCATTGTACTCAATCATTGGCCTGATAAGAGAAGAGTACAGAGGCACAATGACCTCTCTTGATCTAGATGTGAATCCCTTCATGATAAGGTGGGCAATATAGAAGGTCTTCCTAACCACTTTGGCAATGTGAGTGTCAAATGAGAGGTTACTGTCAACTTGGGTCCCTAGGTCCCTGATTACCTCTTCCGTACTGAATGGATTACCACCTATGTGGTAATTTGTGGGTACCTTGTTTTTCCCAAAGGGTATGACTATACATTTTTTGGCGTTCAGCTTAAGGCCATGGCTCTGGCACCAATTATCCATTTCTATGAGGCCTCTCTGAAGGATGCTTGTGTCTGCTGGAGTATCAATTATGGCGCTCAGTTTACAGTCATCTGCGAACTTTGTCAGCCACAATCCTCCTATGTTTGCCTGCACCTCGGAAAAATAAATGCCGAACAAGAGGGGTCCCAGGACTGAGCCCCGTGGGACACCGCTTGTAACTGGCTTAGAGTCTGACATGGCTCCAGCAACTCTGACCATGTGGGTTCTGTCCTTGAGACAGTTTGCAACCCATCTTGTGACATATGGGTTTACATTTAAGCTGGTGAGTTTGTTTATGATGCCCGAGTGGGGTATTGTGTCGAAGGCTTTTGCAAGGTCAAGGTAGGCTGTGTGAACTGCCTTACCCTCATCAATGGCCTTAGTGACTGTTTCAAAAAAGTCGACCAAGTTCAAAAGGCAGGATCTGCCCTTGACAAAGCCAAATTGGGTAGGATCCAATGTCTGTAGGTCCCCAATGTCTTTGTTTATGAGTTCCATAATGATCCTCTCCATAGCTTTGCAGACCAGGCTCGTCAAGCTTATGGGGCGGTAATTTCCAGGGTCCATAGAAGCACCACCTTTGTGGAGTGGGACCGCTGTTGCAGTACGCCACTCTTTGGGTACGTATCCTGTAGTAAGGCTAAGATTAAACAGCAGCCTTATGTGTGGGTTTAGTTCCTCTTTGAGTTCATGTAGCACACAGCCCGGGACACCATCCAGTCCCATTGATGCTGTGTTTTTAGCTTTAGAGAGGGCGGCTCTCACCTTGGCATCTGAGATGTTTGGGAGGCTACACTCTGCTGGGATAGATATTTCTCCTTTTGGGGGGGAGGAGAAATTTGCACTGAACCTGTCTGCCAGAATGTTGGCAATGTCTGTGGGTTCAGTGTATTTTGTGTCATTTTGGACTAACTCTGAGCATATCTGGGAGTTTCCACCCAGGTTTCTAACATAGCTAAAGAAGGCCTTGTGATTGTCTTTTGTGTCTTTTGCGATTTTTCTCTCAAAGTTGGCCTTGGATGATTTTATGAGTGATCGTAGTTTTTTGCTAGTACTGATCAGAGATGCCTTCCCTTTTAGGGATTTTGCTCTGTCATGTAGTAGCTTCCTCCTCCTGTTGTAAAGTTTGTTTATGGCTGGGGTCCACCAGACCGGGCATCTGCCTTTGGGGGAATGGGTTTGGTTTTATTTGGGATTGCATGATCCATGCATTCTTGAAGGTGCTCGTAGAAGGCATTTGTAAGGGATTTAGCAGTGTGGGTAGTGGTTTCCACTGGCCCAGGGGCCTTGAAGGATACCACTTCAGTCTTAAGAAGTGTGAAGTTGGCTTTTGAGAAGTTCTTCACTGTGGTCTTTTGTGCAGGGGTGGGGGCGGGATGTGGATTTCCAGTGAGATTAATTCATGGTCTGATCTCACCAATGAGGGATATACTTCCGGTGTGGAGCATTTTGTCCCCATGTTTGTGATGATCAGGGCTAGTATATTATCTCCTCTTGTGGGAATGGTGACTAGTTGTTCCATCGCATTTGAGTTTATGAATTCTAGGAACCTTTGGGCTAGGGTGTTGGGGCTTGAGTAATGTTCCCAGTCTATGTTTGGGTAGTTGAAGTCTCCCAATATGATGGTATTTGGAGAGACATTCATACTCTCCAGTGTCTTCAGGAAGGCTGTGTGGGGTTCCTGAGTTTGAGAGGGTGGTCTGTAGCATGCTACAAACTGTAGGGCAGTTTTGCCTATGGTTAGTTGCACATGGATGGTCTCCGATGCTTCATGCGTTGCCACTAACCTGGAGGTGTGGGTATCTTTGATGAATATGGATACTCCCCCTCCTTTTGTGGTTCGGTCCGAATTTTGGGGCCGGAAAGCATGATATGAGGTAAAACCTGATAGTGCTGGGGTGCTCTCAGGAGCCTTGAACCAGGTTTCAGTCACTGCACAGACATCGATGTTCTCCATACTGAGGAGGGCTTTGAGAGCATGCATCTTGAGGTTTAGACTTCTGGCATTGAGCAGCATTACCCTTAGTTTTTTTCCACTTGTGTTTTCTAGGGAGGTAGGTTTGTCATTTGAGCCTTGCCTAAAAAAGTTAAGAAGTTCGAATAGGAGAGACCGAACTTCCGAAGTATGAGCTGTGCTTCCTGTTTAACAGGTCACCATTTGTTTTTAGTACGGGTATGGTGGTGAAGCTCTGCTGGGGAAAGGGCAGCTATTCTACAGATTTGTTTGTATATTGTCTGTAACACTATGAGGTTATTTATGGGAACTGCAGGGATAATTTCTACTCCATATTCCATCTGTGCATTGAAACTCCTTTTTTCTAAGCATTTCATCTGTCTGGTGAGAATAAATGAGAATTTTTTAGCCCACAAAAGGTGATTATTTTTTGCTTTAATAATGTTTATATGTGTTGGCATTTTATGGGGTCTATATTAGATTGTCGAAGTATGGATACTTTGAATCACTAAAGTTCGAACTTTAGTGATCGAAGTATTCAAACTTTGAATTCCTATAAAAACTTTTTCTCAAAGTAAATAAAACAAACAAAAGGGTGTAAGCAGGGGGTAAGCCACCCTGCATCCCCCACCCCCCCACTACTTAAATATACCAACTCCGAGATCTCACTACAGGGTAGGAAATTGAAATCTTCTGTTTCTGCACTGTAGTGCACTGAAGTGCGATCTTGGAGTTTTTATACTTAAGTAGCGGGGGTGTGGGGGGGTGCAGGGTGGCTTGCCCCCTGCTTACACCCTTTTGTTTTTCTTTTCTTGTTTTAAAAATTTTTTTTTTGCAATTCGACGTATGCATACTTCGATCACTAAAGTTCGATCTTTAGTGATTCGAAGTATGCATACTTCGATAATCTGATATAGACCCACATTTTAGAAGTGGATTGAGCCACATACCATATTAGTGAAACTGAATAGTGCACTGATTCTCAAATGGGGTAATTGGTTAGGCTTAAAATGGCCGGCAAAGGCATTTAGCTTACTACTAACCTATGAACTATGGACAATAATTCAGCATGTATTGGTCAGCATTTATAATTTACCAGTCAGGAGAAAGAGCTGCACACTTTGTTGAGTGCTAAAAATCATGGCCTTAATTTTCTTTAGGTTGAGAAATAGGCTGGCTAAAGCATATTTTTAGATTTGCTTCAACATTTGGGGAAGAATTAGAATTATAAATATCTATATCATCTACATGTAAGATAGTCGATAGGAGGAATTCTGATGGGAGACTGCTGATAATAATAAAAAGTAAAGGAGACTATATACATCCTTGGAGAATACCTTTAATAACAGTGGCTAATGTACAGGTGTGAGGCCCTATTTTGGCTTTCAAGCTTCACTGGGAAATGTAGTCCTTAAACTAAGGACTTCAAAGACATGCCTGTAACTGCGAGAAATGAAGAATACATGAGGTACAAGGTCAAAGTTTTTCTTTAGGTCTTTGAACATAATCACAGTGAGGCTTGTCCTGTCTATGTTAAGACAGTGTCATTAGTGAGTGTATATAAGGTAGCTATTGTACTTTGGCAAGACCAAAACCCAAGGTTTTTACTGGACAGCAGGAACAGTTTTGCATACAGATGGATAATTGGCTGTAAATAAGTTTCTTGAAATTTTACTCAGAGCTAGAAGAACAGAGATGGGCCTAAAGTTACTGACTGGTAAAGGTAAAAGAGATTTTTGCAGTAGGAAAATGATAACTTGCTTCCCAATTTGGACATGACATCTTTATAAAGGCAGAGACTGAATATGTGACAATGTAGGGGTAATTAGATAATCGTGGCACATAAAAATGAACCAAGGAAAAGACCCTCAGTAGCAGAGAAATCTATTTGAATATTTTCTGATCAATCTTCTATATCTGTATGATTAAATGCAGAGATGTGCAAGACAGGAGTATAATATGGGGGGATGGAATGGGGGTGAAGCAGACTGGCTATGGTTTTGGGGGACATTATTTAATTCTTTAAAGAAGTCAGTGGGATAGAGAACCAGAGGTGGCCACAGTTGTTCTGGTCTTAGATTTTTGTTGTTGAAAATGTGATATGTTATATAATTTATTAATTTCACCAATTGTTTGGAATGTGGAAATGCTGAAGATTGTTAGGGTTGTAGGAAGATACACATATGTGTTCTGAAGCTTTTTTAAGTCAGATCCCTTAGTGTTATGAATTTATCTACTCTCAGTGCTGGAAAATTGGTTCAATTGTTGCTAGATATAGTCTCCTGGTTTAAATAATACTTTTACCATTTTAGTTACTCAAAGTTTGCATTCTGTTTTTGTGTATAATCTGGAGACGATGAAGTGCTTTTCTGGAAGGTAAAGGTGTGCATTTGTTAAAGTTAATGCAATTTCAGAAGGATAATAGCTGTGTACAAAGGGGACCAACTGGTTGATCCTAGCTTTGATGGAACAGTTGATTTATTTTTGTGATTTGTGATGGAAATGTATTAGATTGAGATGAGTTTCATTGAAATAGAAATGTTGAAAGTAACAGATGAGTGGTCACCAAGGGTAGAGGAAGGATAACAATGGAAGAAATAATGTTTAGTGAATTAGTCATTATAAGGTTAATAAGAGAGGGATTCTTTGCCTTGAAATTATGTTTGATGGGGCTGCTTAGCATTTGTATGAAATTTTGCTTTAAAATTCAGTAATGTCATGTCTATGTGAAACTTGAAGAATAATATTAAAGTATTCAAGGATAACTATGTCTTTGAAAGGTTTAGGAGCATCCAGCATTGGTGGTATAACTTATTTAAAAGCCTAGGAGGCATCTAGTATTAGTGGAATATATTGTTTAAATGTATTGGAGGATTCAGGGGTATGAGGGATGGGTCTATATTAGAATGTCAAAGGTTTAATGCTTCGAATCACTAAATATCAAACTTGAATGATTGAAACATTAAACCATAGAAATTCTAGTAGATCCTGTAAAAAAAGAAAAAAACAAGTAAAGGGTGTTTAGGCAGGGGGGCAAGCCCCCCTGCACCCCCCCTGCTACTTTAATATACCAACCCCGAGATCGCACTTTAATGATCTACGGTGCGGAAAGGGAAGATTTCCCTTTCCTACACTGTAGCGTGATCTCGGAGTTGGTATATTTAAGTAGCAGGGTGTGGGGGGCGCAGGGGGGCTTGCCCCCCTGCCTACACTGGGTAGTTTTTTTTTTTGGTCCTAAAAATATTTTTATAGATGTTTGATCGTTTAATAGTTCAATGCATACGGTTCAATGTTTACACATTTGAACTATTAAACTATTAAACTTTCTCGATTATAATATACACCCATGAGGGATAGCCAAATGTATGTAGCAATTGAATAAAGTCTTGTAGTGGGATACCAGTAATGACCCAGTTGGGTTATGACCATTGAAGGAGAAGGCTTGTGCTTTGATATGAACATGTAGATTTGCTTCATAAACAAGAAGGGTTTCTATACCCTATGTTTTACCTGGATGTTTTGTTAAAGATGTAGCTGAAATTCTGAAAGTGGTGAATACGATTAGTGGTAAGTAAGGTTAGTGGTGAGTATATTTAGTGGTGAGTATGGTTAGTGGTGAGTACAGTTAGTGGTGAGTATGGTTAGTGGTCAGTAAGGTTAGTGGTGAGTATGGTTAGTGGTGAGCACAGTTAGTGGTGAGTATTGTTAGTGGTGAGTAAGGTTAGTGGTGAGTGTGGTTACTGGTGAGTATGGTTAGTGGTGAGTACAGTTAGTGGTGAGTATGGTTAGTGGTCAGTAAGGTTAATGATGAGTATGGTTAGTGGTGAGTATAGTTAGTGATCAGTAAGGTTAGTGGTGAGTATGGTTAGTGGTCAGTAAGTTTAGTGGTGAGTATGGTTAGTGGTGAGTATGGTTAGTACTGAGTAAAGTTAATGGTCAGTAATGTTAGTGATGAGTATGGTTAGTGGTGAGTATGGTTAGTAGTGAGTACAATTAATGGTGAGTATGGTTAGTGGTCAGTGAGGTTAGTGGTGTGTATGGTTAGTGGTCAGTAAGGTTAGTGGTGAGTATGGCTAGTGGTGAGTATGGTTAGTGGTATCATCCTTAAAGCATAATTCAGTTACAGAATCTTTGTCAGGAGAGTAAAGTAGTAGGCTCATGTCTGCATGTTCTAACTTTTTTTCTTATATTGCAAGCATTTAAAAGCACACATTTTAAAATGAATTCAAGGGTGCAGATTTAAAAACTCATTTAAATGAGCACATTTTAGCTGGGAAGGGTAGCTGAAAGATAGATAGGAACAATAGAAGGGTGAGATGAATCATGGAAGTGAGGGGTGCTAGACCTTGATTAGGTTTAACACTGATTTTTATAACATAATGAGGATAACAGGAGAGAATATTTGGGGAATATTCAGAGGAAAGTGGAGAAGCATTTTCTCTTTTAAAGAAAGTTTGCATGGGAAGCTGAGGTATGAACAATACAGAAGATGAGGACTGAGAGAGACTGAAGGATTCCTTGAGGTTTTCACATAAAATATGGTGACATCCGTAGTGATGATGTGAGAAGCGGGTGTGTAGGTGAAAGGCAAAGGGTAAACAGTGTGGTTAGAATAAAATAGGTTGTAAGAGTTTGTACACTGTATCAAATCAAAATAAATCATGCTTCAGTTTTTAAAGGGCTGAAAATAATGTAAAGAGCCGTGGATGTTTCTTTAATGTGTGCTGAAGCCGTGGATGTTTCTTTAATGTGTGCTGAAGCCGTGGATGTTTCTTTAATGTGTGCTGAAGCCGTGGATGTTTCTTTAATGTGTGCTGATTTTAAGAGTGATGGCTGCGCTGTGCTATGGAGAAGTGAAGTTTATAGCTGTCTAATCAAGGCATGAAATGAAAACAGTCAGAGCATTACTTGATCACATTCATTTTCAAGCTGGGCAATGAATGTTGTTAACAGATGTGGCTGATTGTAATATGAACATGTGGAGAGAGCCGGGGGAGTGACATGAGATGTGATGATTGTTGGGCACTGATTAGGTCTCTACAAGCATGACTGTCAGCAGGATGACTGGGGTAGTGGTGGATAAAATGCTGCTAGCGTTGTCAGCTTTTTAAGCCTTTCTTCATTAATTCCATTAAATATCTGCATAGTTTTCAGCATAAGTGGTCTAACATTTGGAATTAAATCCCGGTTTGTCCTTTGTTCATATATTCATAGGTGTTTACTAGACTAAAAATGACTAGGGTATTTTTAAGCCTAACCATGCATCCCAAATCTCTGACAAGTTCTAGTACACTTGATAAGTGTAATCAGGGGCTTGGGAGGTGAAACATTTACAAACAAGATTCTGGAAGACAAACCATTTACAGGCTGCCTGTGACCATTTGAGACAAAGGTGCGAAGCCAGGGATGAATTTCCTGTTCCCCATTCAATTGCCCAAGTTACACTTGAATTGGGTTAGGGAGGAACTTTGCTTCACATGGATGGGGAGCCTGTTCCAGAGACAGGGTATTCTCTTTGATACATACCTGTCTCTCCAGCACGTCCTATTTATATCACAAGCAAGGTGTAAGTCTTTAGAATGGGTAATTATGCTGCTGTTTGTTTCGTGGATATGAAGGAGGTCTATCAGAGTTGGGTCTGACAATGCCTTGTATGCCAAGCATAGCTCTCCCCTCAACACCCTGTATGAGACAGAATACAGGGAATAGGGCTTTGAGGCAGTTTGCATACGACATGTTACCTATGTTGTGTATTCTTTTTGTGAGGAACCTCTGAAGATGTTTCAGTTGTTGGACATACCTGGTTAGGTACATACCAAAGAAGGTATTATACTCAATGATAGGTCTGATTAATGCCAAATACAGTGCAGTAATGACTTCCTAGATGCCATACTTTTGTTTGTAAGTTGCTCAACACATAATGATTTCCTCAGTACTGTAGACACGTGATGGTTAAAGGCTAGATTACTCTCCATGATAACCAAGGGGAGTTGCATAAGTTCGAATTGCTTCCAGGTGGGGCTTGGATTGTAGGTAATTGCTACTCGTACCTGGGGCCCAAGAGCTTTATAGTTAGGCCTTCAGTGTCTCTTTGTGCCAGTCTCAGGCTATTCTAACAAAAGAGCTATGTGGCTGAAAATCATCTTTTCTTTATACCTGTTTTAGTTAATTTTAGCACTCTCTGTTTTAGTTGTTTTCCTTTGTGTTTTATTAAATTAAGTTAATACTTTGCATACGTTTAGATATTTTACATCATTAAGTTATTTTAAATTAGACTTTTTATTGTTTCTTCCCTACAATATCCGGTAAAGTGTTGCAAGCTTTTTAACACTTTCAGTTTCCACCTTAATTTCAGTAAACAGCTACACTTTCTTTTTTGCCTTTTAAGATGTTTAACATTTGGACTTAAATTCTATTGTCTTTTGTGAGAGAAAGTGAGAAACTGAGAACCATGTTGAATTGAAGAAGTTCTGATTGCTTCCAGGTAAGTGACTGTGTGTATTTGAGTGTGCGTGTGCGTGCGTGTGTGTGTGTGTGTGTGTGTGTGTGTGTGTGTGTGTGTGTGTGTGTGTGTGCGTGTGTGTGTGTGTTGGAGCCGTGGTTGCAGTTATTGTTATTGCTCTCTGAGGCCCAAGAGCTTTATAGTTAGGACTTCCACCTCTGTTTGTGACAGGCTTAGGATATTCAACAAGAAATCTAAGTGTCTGAGAAATTCCCACCTTTCCACCTTGGAACCTGTTGTATTTTTAAGACCGTTGTCTGTCTGTTGGTATCCGTCTCTTATGTTAATTTGATTATTTGAACCCCTTCCTCTCTTTCTCCTTCTGGTTGTTGTCATTAAGTAAAAAAACTATAATTTTGCAAACTTATTACCTTTTATCCATTTAAATATTTTCCCTCCCATTGTCTTCCGCAGTTCCTGAATGTAGGGTGCCCATCAAACTAATCAGTCTGGCTCTTAGTTCTTCACCTGCCCTTTTACTACAGATTTTTATCATTTAGTACATTTAGTAGTCTTAGGCAGATAATTAGCTCTTACTCAACACAAAAAACTCTGTTTGTAAGAGATGTAAACATTTAAAAAATATGGAGTACTCATTGTCACAAAAAAAAACATGGACTGCAAGTAACATACACAACCATCACACTCTGTACCAGCACACATTAAAATGTCACCCACTAAGGCTGTAAAAAATCATTGCTCTTTACCTCCAGGACCCACAATGACTAGGTCTAACTGAAAATCCAGTATCACGTCAGCTTCAGGAACACATTCAACAAATAGTCACCAAAAGTTAAACCATCTCAAATCCAGTACACAATACCACTCTGCAAACAGAAATGTTTTAGTGAGTGGTGACTCCATGGTCAGACCCAATAATTCTCCCCTCACTAGGGTGGGCAAAGACAGGGCAGTGATAAGCTTGTTTTTTTTTTTCTCAATAAACTTTTTATTGATTTATAAACAATACAATTTAGGAGTTGACTTAAATATAAAACAACTTGGTTTAAGCAAATTTGCAACTCATATAGGCATTAAAAAAGAGATCAGAATAAAAATAACATCACTCAATATGTACAATATATACAATAGGTAACCATAAAGTAAAAGATAACTAAAAATACAGATTCTGTGAATTAATAATATTCCAATTTTGGGTATAAGAATTTACTAAAACACCAGACCAAAGAAAGATTTAAGGTATTAATTATTAATAATACTTAAAACCTTCTCTAATACTACATTTTTGAAAGCCATTTTTTTTTGGACTCTTAACCATGTTTTTTTTGAGCATCAGTATATAAGTAAGTCATTTTTTGGAAAATATCCCAATTCAGTTTGGTACGATCAAGCCAGTTTTGAGTTATGTAAAGTTTTATTAAAGAGCAAATAAAAATAATAACTTGAGAGTCAAATTTGGAGAGATAAATTATCGGAATATGAAGTATAGCAATTTCCCAGGACAGTGTGGATTTATGATATCCCATTCTCTGTAGTCTTACTTTCAAAGAGGTCCATAATCTATGGGAAAAATGACAGTACCATAGAATATGTAAAAGGTCCGCTTGGGGATAAGAACAACATGTGCATGATGAGGATTTATTAAGATTAAATTTATTTAATTTATAAGGAGTGTAGTAAGCATCATTGTTAATCATTAATTGTGTGTACAGTAGTTTCTTAAATGGAATAAATTCCCTAGTATATCTGATTGCCAAAAGTTTTTGATTCTCAGTTATTTGAGAATTATATTTTAACCAGCTATTTGAGAAAAGACAGTTCTGATCCAGCGCTAGATTCTTTATTAATTTATAGGATCTTGATATCATTTTACCTGATGAAGATAATGTTTTAATTATCGTATTTAGATTATTTAATTCATGTTCTATAAGTTCTATGCATTCATATTTACCTACAATTACTTCTCTTAATTGGCGTAATATTGTAGAATGACTCCAATTAACATTCAGAATTTTACGCAACTCTATTAGGGATAATTCATTATATTTCAGGATATCCCAGACTTTCAAATTTTTTAATGAAGGATAATTTGTTAGATTAAAAGGAGAGTTATCTATCATTATATTAGAATTTAGATGAAGTGGCTGCAAAAGATGAGAAAACTTATCTAAATTACAGAATTTTAGTAGAACTTGAAAGGCTTTAATCTTTTGTTTAAGAAAAATAGAAATTTTATTGCTAATTTTCATATCAAGAGAAATAAAATGAATAGCTTCTGGATTTATATTTTTAGATATAATGTAATTATACCAAATCTTAACCCATAAGGGATAATTAATATCTTTACTATTTTTAAAATTAGAAATAGTTAAGAGCTTATTTGATGAAATAATTAGATAGTAAAGATAGAAGTTTGGCAATCCCAAACCACCTTTGTCCTTAGAATTTGATAATCTAGAATATGAGATTCTAACAGATTTGGGAAACCATAAGAATTTAGCTAACTCTATATTTACTTTCTCAAAGAAAGACTTAGGAATTATCTGATCAGAGAAATTAAATTGGTACAAAAATGTTGGTAAAATGTTTATTTTAATTATAGCAGCCTTTGATAAGAGTGATAAATTTAAGTGCTCCCATCTAGTAATATCCGAAATTATTGAATTCCAAACTTTACTTAAGTTATTTTGAAAAGAAGAGTGATTATTGTGTTCCATGTTAATTCCTAGATACTTCATACCAAAAACAATCTGGGTTTGTTGATCAGAAAACAAGTAAGATTTATGGACCCTATGATTTAAAGGAAAAATATGTGTTTTTGAAGGATTTATAAGATAATTCGAGGCAGAAGAAAAACATTCAATAGAGTTTGTTATTTTACTAAAGTCAGATATGGGGGTTTGAAAGTATAATACAAGGTCATCAGCAAAGGCAGAAAAATAAATTTTTGTATTAAGAATCCTAGGGACTTTATGAAAAGTGTTTTGAGTAATAAACAACAGTAACGGTTCTAAATATACATTAAAAAGAAAAGGGGACAGAGGACAGCCTTGCCTTGTGCCTCCAGTAATCTTTATAGGGGAAGAAAAGTAACCATTAATATAAAGTCTAGTAAACATATCTTTGTATAAAGTTTTTAAAAAGTTTATAAAGAATAAAGGAAAATTAAAGCATGACATAGTTTGAAAAAGAAATTTCCAACAGACTCTATCAAAAGCATTTGATGCGTCCAGAATCAGCGCATATATTGGGTTAGAATCTTTTTTTATAAGATGTATAATAGATTCTAAAGTCAGTGTATTATCCCAAGCATGTCTGTGGGACATAAATCCTGATTGATCTTGAGAAATAATTGAAGGTAAAACTTTTTTCAATCTGTTGGCCAGAATAGATGCCAAAATCTTTATGTCTAAATTGATTAAAGAAATAGGCCTATAATTAAATGGGTCAGTTTTTTCTTTATTATTTTTCAAAATTAATATGGTTTTAGATGTATTCCAATGAATATCTGAAATACCCTTGATTTTTATATAATTATAAACGTTAAAGAGAAAGGGAACAATTACCGATTTAAAAGATTTGAAAAATTCAGGTGTGAATCCGTCTGGACCAGGAGATTTACCAGATTTAAGACTATCAATTGAATCAGAAATCTCTTGATGAGTTAAAGGAGCAGAAAGCAGTTTTTGTTGATTATCATTTAACTTGGGGAAATTTAAAGAACTTAGAAAGTTTTTTTATATGATTATCATCCAACGTATTAGATGGTTTTGAGTATAACTCTGTATAAAGTAGTGTAAAGAGATGAATAATCTCTTCATCTGTGTTGTATAATTTATTTTTGTACAATAATGATGAAACTTTTGGTTTTTCAATATTATTTTTAATTATTCTAGCCAAAACATTAGAAGGAACTTGAGCCCATTCTGAATACGTTGCTAACAATCTTGATCAACTAAAGAAAGGTTGTTCTGATGTAACAAAATTAATTCTTTTTGACAATCTAGTATTTGCTTTTCAAAACTAGTGTCTTGATTCAGTCTAAACTGATTTTCAAGAGAATGAATTCTAGATTTTAAGAACTCTTCCTTTTTGTTGTAATGTTTTTTAAGATATGCAGCTTTATTGATAAACATACCTCTTAATCTCGCCTTACATGCAGCCCATTGAATATCATAAGGGATATCTGATAAATCTAAATCATTTTCCATTTCTTAAATAGTTTCTGAGCACTGTATACAAATATCTTTATTTAAGAGTAAATTATTGTTCAGTGTCCACTTATTTGAGTTAATAACATTTTTAATTTTGTGGGTAAAGTTGTGATTTAATAAGATTCTTGAATGGTCTGAAAGATATCTAGGTTCAATAGTAAAATCTTAAATAAATTTTGAGATAGTATTAGAAATCAGAAAAAAATCCAATCTAGCCCATGAATGGTAGCATTTTGAGTAATAAGTGTAAATATCTTTCTTGTTTGATATTTTATGGAGTGTAATGGATCAGTTAAATTATGTTTCAAGATTAATTCATTAAGAGCCAAAGTTGCTTGAAGGTTATAAGAAGCGGAGCAGCTAGTACGATCAATTTCTGGATTTAGTACCGCATTCCAGTCTCCCCCGACTATAATGTAGTGATCTTTATAACATGTGAGTATATTATAATTTTTTAAGATAAAAAACTGTTGTTGACTACAAGGACCATATAAATTTAGAACTAAAATTGGTTTATCCAGATTTTGAATAGTAGCAGTAAACAGACACCATCTACCTTCATTATCATATCTCTCATCAATGATATTTCCACTGAATTTGTGTTTAATAATTATTGCTACTCCCCGAGAACGAGAAGAATCCCCAGAGGCTACTATCTTCCTAATCCATTTTTTATTACTCTCTTTGTCCCAAACATCCCGAGGGATATGAGTCTCTTGAATAAAACATATACTAGCTTGTGATTTAAATATCAAATGAAATAATAAAGATTTTTGGATTTACTTTGGATTCCTCTAACATTCCAGGAATCAATTATTAGGTAATTTGTCATAAAAGAGATGACTGGTTAATATTGGTGTGATTAAAACATGGTATAATTTCTTGATTATAATTAAAATAATACCAAGAGCAAAGAAACATAACTAAACTGTTCTGATATTAAATGAGAGTACCTTATTAAAAACAAACTCAGTAGAGATATATTATGAGATTTACCCATAACCCTCGTCCTTACCCTAGTGCCTGCCCACCTAACCCCTATTGACGAGGTGAAATCAAGAATAAACAAAATAGAATTTACGATTTTGGTTACCAAGTATTCAAATTTAACAATATAAACATTACATATAGTCCTTGAAAGGACTGAAACCAAGTCAATAACACTAAACATATTTACACATCTGTCTATACACAAGATGACCAACATAAACAATCCCTATTCAAATATTTAACCCCAAGCTCCTAAATTTGCGTAATATAAATAAGGTAAAAATGATTTTCCTCATGTGATTCTTATATATTTCTATTAACAGACATCTAGATAAAACTGACATAAAATCCTATAATCAATATTTTGATAATATTATTTCTATAAAACAATTAGTGAGCTGTATATTGAATAAACCCAGTGAAGAAAAAAAAAAAAACAAACAAACATTGCCTGTTAGAAAAAACATTAATAGTCAAAAAATCAAGTGATGTCTGTAAACAAAACCTTTGAAACTAAATAAATAGCAGTTTCATTAGTGTATGACATTAATATAACTTTCAGCAAAACATTTTGTTACTTACATAAGTATAAATATATAATAATCCCACATAAAGAAAATAACATTCCTATAATGATATCTGAACTATAGATTACTTAAATCATCTAAGCAGTTAATGACTTATTAAATTAAACAATATAACCAGCAGCTTATTATTACAGATTAGCTAAGAATCTATTTATAAACAGATTATAAATGACATGTCATACAGTGATAAGTTGTAATTCTGGGGCCATGGTCTCTGATATCACATGGGCACTTAAGACCCTTTCACCTAACAAGTAAGACTATGGTACGGCAGTGGTCTATGTGGAGATTAATGACTTGGGACACAAAACACTGGGGGATGCCCAGAGAGACATGTCAGACTTCTCCTTGCATGTCATAAATGCAGGCAAGACTCTGGTCCTGTGTGGAATCTTTTCTTCTCAAAGAATGATGCCAATCCACAAAGAAAATGTAACTCTCTTCAACAATTGGCTAAATAGTTAATGTCACCCCAAGGGGAGCCAATATGTCTCAGCATAGGATGAGATGCTTGACAGTCCTACATGCTTTACTAGGGACAGCTTGCACCTATCATTCCAAGGCTTCTGTATACCCCCATAATGCATTTTTAGGCAGAGTCCAGCTAATGGACATCCTAGTATAACTAACATACCAAATCCAAATTAGGATCATGTTAAGGTGCACTGCTTAGTGCCAGATGTCTCAACAACACACTGCTCAACTTTCCAGTTGTCCTGTATTTGGACCACATCAATGGTTTAAATACTAAAGCCTGCGTTAAATGTTCAAAAAGCACTCCCGCCATACCTGGGCTGTGTGCTTACTGTGCCTTCAGACCCAAAGGCAATGGTGGTGGCATCTCCATGTTTTCTGGGGTGTAAATAACCTCCAGGCAGATTCCTTGAGACCCACAAACAGAACTCATTGAGCTCCAAATCACACTAAACAGGGCAAACTATAAGTTTATAGCCTGTTACACAACATCCTCTATATCCCCTGAAACTCATGGAAAGTTCTGAAAGCTGCTTCATGAACTCCCTGCATAAGCATCATTATTTTGGGTAACTTTTAATACTCCCTCAGAAAACTGGAGTTTGCATATCTCCAATGTGGAATATGCCCCAAAGCACATAGATTTAATAAGCAAAACTCCCTGGATCAGATAGCTAACAAATCCACTAGAGGACATAATATTCTTGACCTGGTCCTTGTAAGTACAGCTTCTTTGTGTACTTTTCCCTGGTATCTCTTTTCCTCAGATTTTAAACTAGCTACCTTCACTTTCCAAATCTCTCATCAGCATCATCATCATCAGCCCACATTTTCCCATTTTCTACATGGGGTTGAGGTGTCATGTCAACTGTCGCCATCTCTCTCTATCAGTGACACTCTCCTGCCTTCTTCGACACTCATGCTTAACAGTTGCAGGTCTTCTCTCACACAATCCATCCACCTCTTTGCCGGACATCTTTGTTTCCTTTTGCCTTCTTCCAGTCTGTCCCAAATCATCTTCTCCAGATTGTCTTCTGCTTTTCCGCATATGTGCCTGAACCAGTGTAATGTGTTTTTTTTTTTGTTCTTTTCTACAGCTGGAGCTACCTTGAATTCTGCTATGTCCTTAGTCCTTCATCTGTCCCACAGTGTGCATCCTACCACCCATCTCAGGCAAGTCATCTCCATCACCTCTAGCTTCCACAACTGCACTGCCTTTACTGCCAAGGCTTCTGTTCCATACAGTAGTACTGGTTGCACTACTGTTTTGTATACCTTACTTTTCAGCTTCTTTGGTATTCTTCTGTCATAGACTACCCCTGACACACTGTGCCAGTTGGTTGCAACCCCTCTGATTCTAGTTTTGAACTCCTTGTTGAGACTTCCCTTTTCTTCAACTACCCTTCACAGATACTTGAAGTTTTTAAGCCGTTCCACTATTTTCCAATCTATCTCAGTTCTCAGCTTCTTCTGATTTCCCCCATTGGCTGCCATTGGCTGCCATTACAGCTGTCTTATCTGTGCTCATTTAAATCTCATGTTCTTTCAGTTTTGCATTCCATTTCCTTATCATGTGGTGAAGTTCTTGTTCAGAGTCTGCCTGTAATGCCACATTGTCTGCATATAGCAACTTTTTTGATTTGTCCACTCCAATCTGTTTGCTAATGTAGTCCATCACCAGTATGGATAGTAGTGGGCTCAGAGATGAACCCTGATGCACACTCTCTCTCACTGGGAAAACCACTCTGACACTGAACACTGTCCGTACTTGAGTCATCAGGTCATTGTTCATAGCTTGCATTAATTCTACTAATGTTTCTGTGACTTGGAACCATCACAGAACTGCCCATATCAGTTTTTGTGGGACCTTGTCATATACTTTCTCCAAGTCTAGGAATGCCCAATTGGAGTCTTTTCTCATTTCTAGCTTTTTCTCAACTATCTGTCTCACTGCGACCATCAGGTTAGTTGTGCTGCATGCTGATCTGAAGCTGAACTGCTCATTTCCCACATTACTTTCTACTACCCTGTGTATTCATTTTTCAATCACCCTCTCTAAAGCTTTCATGCCAATGTGACCGGAGTTTGATACCTCTGTACTGCAGCTTTGTGGATATCCCCTTTGTTCTTGTACACTGGCATGAGTATGTTTATTCTCCATCATCTAGGATACAGCTTTCCCTCCACACAGCTATGGGTGCCCTCAGGAGCCATTTCTCCCCTATCTCACTCAGCGTCTTTATCATATTTGCTGTGACCTCATCTGAGCCTGCTGCTTTCTCTGACTTCATTTTCCTTAGTGCTGTTCTTACTTCTTCTATGGTGGGTTCCTCCTTTTCCCTCTTGGTAGGCTGTGTCTGGGGCAGTAAAAAGAACCTTAAGAAACCATATAAGAACTAAAAACAGTTCCATCATAAAAACAAGTGGATGAAAACAGATACTGATAAGCCTCAGAACAATTGCATGAAGCAATGCCCAACTGTAAGAAGAGAGATCTCTGACTGTTGCTTCACGTAACTATTCTGAGGTTTATCATTATCTGTTTTATCCACTTGTTTTTCAATGGAACTGTTTTAGTTTAGTTCTTATATGGTTTCTTAAGATTCTTTTTACTATTTTTTAAGATTCTAAATATTTACTATTATTTACTAACATTTTTTAGCATCCCTGATGAAGAATACCGAAAGCGCCACAAATGTTTAGTGCAGAACTCATTCGCATGCTTACATAATATTTAAATAAAGAGTTGTTTCATGTAGATTTGATTGGCTTAACTGTTACTATTACCCAATGAATCAAAAGGGCAGGACAATAGGTACAGGTTTACATAATATTTAAACAAAGATTTCTTTCCTGTAGATTTGATTGGCTTAACTGTTACTGTTACACAACAAATCAAAAGCAAGGGGCAGGTACCATCTTAATGTCACATTTGATTGGTATAAAGGATCCAGCCCTCTACACACCCATTCACCTTGATTGGTTACCTGCCACTAACACTCCCATATACTTGGCAAGAAAAACTATGCTTTCAAGATTGTTATTTCAGAACCACTATCTATATCTGTAACATGGCTAAAGTCTCACATAAAAGACCATGAAATAACACCACCAAACTACTCTATCATCCAAAAAGATAGATCCCACAAAAAAGGTGGTGGTGTTGCCCTTTTTTATTCATCCTCCCTGTCAGTCACCCCTTATAACAAACCTATTCCCAACTTCAACAATGCAGAAATACTCCTGACAAAATTTCAACTTAATAAACACAAACACATAGTAATAGCCTCCATCTACATCCCCCCTGGAGACAATATTACTACATTAGAAAATATCCTCTTCTGGCTCTCCACTAATATTAACAATGAAATAATAATCCTAGGAGATACTAACATAATCTGGTCCTCTATTCAGTCAAACACAAGTCCACTTAACATAAACCTTTACAACTTCTCACAGCTAATTAATTCCACAACCCACCCCTCTAAAACTCTATCTTCTGGTAGCATTCTAGATTGGATTTCAATCTCTCACCCTCATTACTTCTCTGACATTGGTACACTTCCAGACTCCCTCAGTGATCACCTGCCCACCTTTGCACACCGACTCCCTACACCTTTACTAAGAACACATAACTACATTACCATACGCAATCAAAAAAACTTTAAATCAACAGCTTTCACTGACTCTCTAAAAGCAATCAACTGGGATATTCTAAAAACTCTAACCCTAGATGATGCAGTAGCTCACTTCAACACAACCTTTTTAAATATCTTAGATCACCATGCTCCCCTAAGCTCCAAAATAATAAAACTAAAAACTACCCATTGGCTAACCAAAACTACTCTAGCAGCTATGAAATACAGAGACAAAGTCTGGGCACTTTACCATAAAAATAAATCTTCCCTCACCCATCTCGAATTCAAAACACTCAGAAATAAAGTAAAAAAGCTCATTACCGCTGATCGACAAAACTATTTCTCCAAACTTCAAAACAATAATAAAACAAACCCTCAGAAGTTCTGGAAAGGAATATCTACCCTTATCAATCCTGGCAACTTACTCAACCCCACTCCTGACCCCAATGCTTCTGACAATGACTTAGCTACACAATTCAACTAATTTTTCATAGATTCCATCTCCAAACTAACATCTTCATTCTCCAATACCTCTCCATCCTCCACTTCTCCCACTAGCACTCCTCCCTACTCCTCCATCTCTACTACCACTCCCTCTCCATCTCTGTCACCCCCTCTTCACACACCTCCTCCCTACTCCTCCATCTCTACTACCACTCCCTCTCCATCTCTGTCACCCCCTCTTCACACAACTCTATCACTAAAACCAATTCTAACATCCACAATAAAAAAACTTCTACAAAAACTAAAACCATGCACCAATGTCCCTGACAACATTCCTTCATACTTCCTCAGCATTGCTGCTGAGGCCATAGCCTACCCCATCAGTATATTAATCAACTGCTCTATCCAAGAAAGCATGGTACCCCAAATCTGGAAAAAGGCTTACATCATACCTTTACATAAAGGTGGCAATAACAACAATATTGCAAACTTCCGCCCCATAGCTATCTTATCCCCCATCTCTAAACTCCTAGAAAAGTGTATCCATTTACAGCTACTACCTTACCTCTTAGACAATAATCTGCTCACTCCAACTCAGCACGGTTTTAGACCCAGCCACAGCACTATGTCAGCCCTCCTCTCCTTCCTAGAAACTGTAAATAAAGCTCGGGACTCTGGTCATATTGTCTCTACCCTCTTACTTGATCTTTCAAAGGCCTTTGACATTATCTCTCACAAGCTCCTTCTAACCAAACTCTCTCAACTCAACTTATCTCCTTCCTCACTGTCCTGGTTCTCTAGCTACTTATCTAATAGATATCAAGCAGTAAAATGGAAAAAGGCCACATTCTCTTTTCTAATCACCCCAACTGGAGTTCCCCAGGGCTCCATACTGGGTCCTCTGCTATTTAATATATTCATTAATGACTTCCACAACTCTATTCCATTCTCCAGCGTTATCCAATACGCAGATGATTCAACTATCATCTGCACTGCTACATCCTTCCCTGTACTACAAAAGCTTACACAAAATGCCTTCTCTACCACTGAACTCTGGATGAAAGATAACCACCTTGCTCTTAATGCCTCTAAAACCAAACTAATGGTATTTACCCCCTGTAAACACATCTCTGTCAATACTAATTCTCTATTAATTACCAGCCACAACAACACATCCCTGGAATTGGTGTCCAATGCTAAATTACTTGGTGGTCAAATAGACAGTCACCTTAAATTCAACTCTCACATTCAACTCAACATAAAAAAAACACATCAAAAGCTAGGCATGCTATACCGACATAATCGCTACCTTACACCCTCCACTAAAATCACTCTATCTACCTCATTCCTCATCCCCTCTCTTCTCTACGGAGCTCCACTCCTAACCAACATCCAATCTTCCCTTAAAACAAAACTTTCCATCTGTTACAATAAAATTGCTAAATTCGCTACCAGCCATAAATCTTCTACCCACCATTGCTCTTCACTCCATAAATTAAAATGGCTTGAACTTCCTAACCAACTTATCCATTCTCAACTTACTATTGCTCATAAGCTCATTTTCAAACCTGACCTCTGTCCATCTCT
This sequence comes from Protopterus annectens, assembly GCF_019279795.1. NCBI lineage: Eukaryota > Metazoa > Chordata > Ceratodontiformes > Protopteridae > Protopterus > Protopterus annectens. Next base: position 93,523,775 of record NC_056735.1, on the reverse strand, counting down.
TTCTTCTGCATTTAAATTTCACCTTCCCAGGAGGGTACTTAGATCTAACAACCAAAATCTAATCGAATTGTATAAACCAAATCGTCCCCCCTGGTAAAAATCTCCTAAACTTTAGCTCAGCACGACTCTGGAACTCCCTACCTCCTGCCATTCGCACCACTTTCAACCACCTTACATTCAAAAAATCTCTTCACTCTCGTCTACTATCCCAGTGGGAATGCTCCTGCACCCATCCGTCATATCTACTATCCCAGTGGGAATGCTCCTGTACCAATCCATCATATCTACTGTCCCAGTGGGAATGCTCCTGCACCCTCCCTATCCCAGTGGGAATGCTCCTGCACCCATCCGTCATATCTACTATCCCAGTGGGAATGCTCCTGCACCCATCCTTCATACCTACTGTCCCAGTGGGAATGCTCTTGTTCTCATCCATCATACCTACTGTCCCAGTGGGAATGCTCCTGCACCCATCCATCATATCTACTGTCCCAGTGGGAATGCTCCTGCACCCATCCGTCATATCTACTATCCCAGTGGGAATGCTCCTGCACCCATCCGTCATATCTACTATCCCAGTGGGAATGCTCCTGCACCCATCCGTCATATCTACTATCCCAGTGGGAATGCTCCTGCACCCATCCGTCATATCTACTACCCCAGTGGGAATGCTCCTGCACCCATCTGTCATATCTACTACCCCAGTGGGAATGCTCCTGCACCCATCCGTCATATCTACTGTCCCAGTGGGAATGCTCCTGCACCCATCCGTCATACCTACTGTCCCAGTGGGAATGCTCCTGCACCCATCCGTCATACCTACTGTCCCAGTGGGAATGCTCCTGCACCCATCCGTCATATCTACTATCCCAGTGGGAATGCTCCTGCACCCATCCGTCATATCTACTATCCCAGTGGGAATGCTCCTGCACCCATCCATCATATCTACTATCCCAGTGGGAATGCTCATGCTCACATCCTTCAGGATCCATACTGACTTGACACTTTCCTCTTAAAAAAAAAAAAAAAAAAATTTTTGTACACTACATTGTCTGCTCTGTTGCAATTGTTTCTTACTTTCTAATTTGAAATGCTTACCTTTTCTAGCCTGCATCATCTAAAATGTTTACCACCAGTTATTCTTCCTAAAAGTGTTTGCTCTAACTGTAATGTGAACAGTACTATGTCTACCACATATTGTATGCTCTATTTGTAAAATTCTTGGAATTATTGTAATATGGATGTAAATCTTATTGTAACCTTATCTGGAGCTTTTCTCCCTAGGACTCCATTGAAAATGGGTTCATTTGGCCCAATGCACTATCCTGGTAAACCAACTGCAAATAAATAAATAAATAAATAAATAAGTAGTGCTTGGATACTATCAATAAAGTCTTCTTGAACTGAAGTACATCTGCCAAGTTTTAATGGATGGCAAGTGTCTTCCCAATACCATATGAACACCTGGCTTCAGAGTGTCAGATATGTGACCAACCGCATGCTGCTTGTTTATTTTGCTCATACCTGAACTGAGAATTAAAGTTCTGTTGCTTGTTTTGCTTATACCTAAACTGAGATTTAAGGAGCACATTCCACCTAATTACTTGAGTGCATGCATATGGTAATTTTTCTTGTATCATTTTTCTGGTGCCTTTGCTGTATTTCATAGCAAGTCAAATATTTTGAAAAGTGATTTGTACAAGGTATCTACACAGTGGTACTTGTTTTGAGTTGGACAATTGTGCCAAAACAGATGTTGGCTTTTGGAACCCTTGCTTTGGTTCTTTCTCCTAGTTTCATGATCTGGACACTAGGATTTGGTACGGCAAGTTACCCCTTGGTTGCTCTATTCCCTCAGACCCTTTGTTGGCCGAGGGCTTTACTCACAGGTCTTTTCTGATTAAATCTCTAAACCCACTGAAACCAATATCTCAAAATTTCAAGGATTTTGACTGTACTAATCTCATCAAATGCTATGATGAAGTTTCAAGATTCACTTATAGCAGTATCATACTGGATATTGCTATGGCAGGTAATTTCACCAATGCCCAGTTAGATAATGTATAGAACTGGCAGTTCCAACCAGGTCTTAATATAACAAGAAATTCAAAACCAAACAACCCTGGTAGTCCACCAACATAAATACTAATAATAAAAGAACAGCAAAACTCCTAAACACATACAGCAGATCAAAAGGCTATCAGAATCAAGGTTAACATCAGAAAACTGTCTAAAACTTGCAAAGTATTATCAGGTCTGCTAAAACATCCTATGACCTTAGGTTAGTATCTGATGCTCAGGACAAGTATACATTTTTCTTTAGCCATAATAGGAAACTAAGAGATGACATCCAACATTTCTCCAAACTTATCCAAAATGGCAACACCTAGTCTGATCCAGTCAACATTGTCAATTGGTTAGCAAACAAATTCAATGCAAATGTTTCCCCAGAGATAACTTTCCAACGTTTGTGTATCCTTGAATCTCTCAGATACTCCATCATCACTGAATAATACATACTGAATGCAGTCTCTAAGACTAAACATATTTCCTCCTTGGGACCTGATAATATATGTGGCTGTTTAATAAACTGTACTAAATAAAACCTAGCAGGGCCACTCCAGCTCCTTAAACTGTTTAATCGGAGATTAGCTACTGGCTGTGTCCTTGAGGTTTTGCAGACAGCAACAGTGATGCATTCCACAAGGGTGGCCCAACTACTGACCACAGGAATTATAGGTACATCTGTCCAATGAGTCTGATTTGTAAAGCCATGAGACATGTTATAACTCATCTGATAAACTATTATATTCAAAATCTAATCAGGCTAGATTCATAGCAGTTGGCTCTGTCAAGAGTAGATCCTGTCTAATTAATCTGGTGAACTGCTTTCAAAGGGTGGTACAGACTGTTAACAGCAATCATGATGTTCAGGCAGAGGACCTTGACCTGGCCAAGGCATGTGACACCATTCTCCGTGTGTCACAGGCTGGTAACAGCAATCATGTTGTCCAGGAAGAGGACCTTGACCTGGCCAAGGCATGTGACTCCATCTCCCATGCTAGCATAATTAGTAACCTTAATGGATTGCAAACAGATCTCTATGTAGTAAGATGGATAACAAATTGGATGAAAGACCGAACGCACACAATATGGGTAGCAGGTGCATCTTCAGAGAATGTTCTGTAGAATTAAGTGCTGTGACCTCTTTTGCTCAGCATTTACGTTTCCTGATCTTCAGACTATGAACCAAGACTTCTAGCTAGTAAAGTTTACAGACAATTGTAAGCTGGGAGTTATTGTCAAGTCTACGTCAGGTATAGTGTGTGTGTGTGTGTGTGTGTGTGTGTGTGTGTGTGTGTGTGTGTGTGTGTGTGTGTGTGTGTGTGTGTGTGTATATATATATATATATATATATATATATATATATATATATATATATATATATATATATATATAAATGTTTGTTTGTAACTAGTCTGAACTACTCTCTTATTGTTTACATTTATGTAGTTTTTTTTTGTGAACTCTTTTGCACTCACCTGGGCTAAGCCTGAAATTGGTGAGTATTGATAAATGCACAACCCCAGTAAACAAATATAAAGAAAAGAACAGAAAAGAAAAGAAAAACCCAAGCCCTTCAGCAAAAACTTGCACTCATAAAAATACATCGTCATCATCACCCTCTTTCCCATTTTCTACATGGAGATGGGGTGTCATGTCACCTGTCACCATCTCTGCCAGTTCAATGCCAGTCTCCTACCTTCTTTGACAGTCATGCTTGACTGTCACAGGTCTTCTCTCACACAATCCATCCACCTCCTTGCCAGATGCCCTCATTTCCTCTTGCCTTCTTCTTGTCTGTCCCAAATCTTCTTCACTAGATTGGCTTCTGATTTCCTGCATGTGTCAAAACCACCATAATCTGCTCTCCTTGAGCTTTTCGGCAATTGGAGCTACTTTGGTTTTTGGTCATATGTCATTATTCCTTTGCCTGCCCCACAGTGTACAATCTACCACCCTTATCAGGCACTTCATCTCCATCACCTCTAGCTTCCTCATCTGCTCTACCTTTACTGCCCAGGTGTTGGTACCACGCAGTAGAACTAGTTGCTCTACTTATTTTGTACACCTGACACTCCTAACTTTTTAAGTTTTTTTGTCATTCTTCTGTCATATAGTACATCTGACACTTCCTTACCTTAAGTTTTTTTGGCATTCTTCTGTCATATAGTACACCTGACACTCCTTACTTTTAAGTTTTTTTGGCATTCTTCTGTCATATAGTACACCTGACACTCCTTACTTTTAAGTTTTTTGGCATTCTTCTGTCATATAGCACATCTGACACTCCTAACTTTTTAAGTTTTTTTGGCATTCTTCTGTCATATAGTACACCTGACACTCCTTACTTTTAAGTTTTTTTTGGCATTCTTCTGTCATATAGTACACCTGACACTCCTTACTTTTAAGTGTTTTTGGCATTCTTCTGTCATATAGTACACCTGACACTTCCTTACTTTTAAGTTTTTTTGACATTCTTCTGTAATATAGTACACCTGACACTCCTTACTTTTAAGTTTTTTTGCATTCTTCTGTCATATAGCACATCTGACACTCCTTACTTTTAAGTTTTTTGGCATTCTTCTGTCATATGGTACACCTGACACTTCCTTACTTTTAAGTTTTTTGGCATTCTTCTGTCATATAATACACCTGACACTTAGTTGGCTACAGCCCCAATGATTCTAGCTTTGACCTCTACATTCACACTTCACTTCTACTCAACCACCCCTCCCAGATACTTGAAGATCTTAACTTGTTCCCTATTTCCCTTCTGCCTCAGTGTTCAGCTTCTTCTGATTTCCTCATTTGCTGTCATTACAACTGTTTTATCTGTATTCAGTTCCATCCCATGTGCCTTCAGTTTTGCATTCCATTCTCTTATCCTTTGCTGAAGTTCTAGCTCAGAGTCTGCCTGTGATGCCACATCATCTGCATACAGCAAGTTTGTTGATCTGTTCCCTCCAACCTGTTTGCTGATGTCGTCCATCAACGGTATGAACTGCAGTGGGCTCAGAGCTGAACCCTGATGCACACCCACTCCCACTGGGAACCCCTCTGTAAGACTTGAACATTGTTTGTACTTGAGTCACTGGGTCCTTGTACATAGCCTGCACTAATTCTACCAATGTTTCTGAGACTTTGATCCACTGCAGGACTGTCCAAATCAGCTTTCTTTGGACCATGTCATAAGCCTTCTTCAAGTCTATGAATGCTCATTTGGATTCTTTCCTCATTTCTAGCTTCTTCTCAAGTATCTGTCTGACTGCAAACATCAGGTCGATTGTGCTGCATCCTGATCTGAAACTAAACTTGTTTCTCATCTTACTTTCTACTATCCCAGTGCCCTTTCCTTACTAGGAGGACATCTACCTGAGTTGCATGCTGACCACTTTTGTATATGATCTTGTTACGGTCTCTCTTTTTGAACCATGTGTTGCTATCATTAAGCTATTTGCCAGACAGAAGTCTTAAATGGCCTCTTCTTCTTTATTCCTGTTGCCCCATCCATGTGGTCTCAGGCAGTCCTCATATCCTGTTCTCTCTGTCCCAATATATGCATTCAGGTCAGCCATTATCAACACAAATTCCTGTTGTCTTGCTTTATCTAGTAGGCTCTACAACCACTGTCTGAATGCACTCTTTTCCTCACTATCACAACCCTGCTGTGGAAAATAGGCTGAGATTATGAATAGCTCTCTATCATTACACTGCAGTTTGCTTGCAAAGAGTCTGTCACTAATTCTGATGATATCCCTCACTGTCTTTTAAAGTCTGCCCCACACTACAATTTCTGACTATTTCTAGCCTATCCCCGTCTTGAGTAGTAGACTCTGTTTACCAAGCTAAATGGTTCTGCTGCACTACCCCTCCAACTTGTCACCTTGTCTCATGGATACATAGGATGTCCAGTCTCCTCCTTACCATCGTGTCATCCACTTCTGAGCCTTGCCAGTGAATCTACATTGAATGTAGCAATTCTTAGTTCATGCTTGACAGGTTGATTGGTTTTACGCCCAACTTTTGCTCAAAAGAGCTATCCCAGGTAACCTAAGCCGGCCACTAACTTATTGACCCAGGGTTTCCTGGGTTTTATAGCAGGCACACACTGACCAATAGGGGCACATACACCCCTCCCAGCATTAGCACGGGTCCATGGCATAGGTCAGAGTACACCAAGTCCTCAACCAACTTATCACCTGTAAATACCCATGTCCATTTTGGAGACGTTAGTCAGCACAACAAAATCATCTATCACCATATTTTACACCACTGAGTGGACCTGCTACAGCACACAGTCTGTGATCTGTGTTCTCCTATGTTTGAGGATACAGTAGATGTCGAAAGCAGTTGGTATATTTGACTCTTTCTCCTGCAGGGCACCATCTGAGTCTGTGCTGCTGCCCACAGTTCCATTTTTAGGTGAGGCTGAGATGAAAACACTCAGTGTGTATTTCAGAGGTGAGTGAAACTCCACAGAGACACAGAAGGAACATGCAAACTCCAAAGAGGCATTCATTAGAGGTCAAGATCGAACCTTGTATCTGCGCATGGAAGGCAAAGACCTTAACCATTATGCTATCTGGTCTTACAAAAATACCTGATGTACTAAAATGAGCTCAGATTAAATGCAGAAAGTGCAATATTGTTACATTTAGTAAACAACCCTTCCTCGGCATAGAACCTACAGAATATCCCACTCCAAAGTGGGAATGTTGTTAAAAACCTTGGAAATTTGGTTGATAATTTCTTCTCCTTTGATCATCATATAACACCAGAAAGTCCTTCAATGTATTCCAGCTGACTGACAAAGGAATATTATCCAGATCAAAAAAGGTAAGTGTTCCCTTTTATTCAGCATTGATTTAGCCAGTTACTGAGTAAAATGCCCCTCTAAGATGTACCTCACCAGACATATTAAATAACTAAAAAAAAAACAGAATTCCTAAGTAAGATCATTAGCCTAAGATATAAGAAAAGACTGGAAGCATTGTCCCTTTGTTCAGTATCTTATACACTTTTCAAAGAACATCAATGCCTTGCCTTTCATGCCTTTGGAGATCCAGTGGTTCTGGATCTCTTGTATCTCCACAGATCAAGTAGTTCTACAAGTACTATTATTAGGGATATACATTTTCATCATTAAATATATAAAACATTACACAAGACTTCCACAATCTTTGGAACAGACTGATGCATTATCTTCCTTTAAACAGGAAATGGATAATTGGATGGGTATTCTCAAATCCCCCCCCCACATTGAGTGTTCTAGCTCTCCTTGAAAAAGGAGGTACACCCTAAAGGTGGGTACTAGTAAGGCATAACTGGTTGGAAGACTCAGTTGCCTTGTATTTCCTAAGATTCCTATGACGTAGGCAAAGTGTTCAACATCTCAAGGTCTCAGCTTGAGCCAATTAGTCTGAGCATGCATATATCAGATGGTTCCAGTCTTCATATAGTCCCATTCTGTGCATGCACACATAAAGTGGTTCTAGTTTGTGTATGCACACATCAGAAGGTTCCAGTCTGTGCATGAACATATCAGATGGCTCTGGTCTGTGCATGCACACATGTAACAGGTCCAATCTCTCTGTACATGCACATATTGGATGCCTCCAGTTAGCACAGATATGCAATAATAGTGGAGAACATTTTGAAGCAAAAGAAAAAAATATAGCCAAAAGCAGCCAAAGAAAGGTAAGGCTTAGCAAGGAAAAGGGTGCCAGTAAAGGTGCTCAAAACTTGAAAAATGCTGTAACAAAGGTGCTAAATTTGCAGCAAGTACGCCTTTCAGAATAACAGCAATGCAAAGTTCTAAAACACCTAAACGGGTTACAACAACCTCATCAAATAATATATATACCTATCAAATTATCCAACATCCAGCTGCTTGTACAGTACTAAATAACATTTAACACTAACTATATTCCCTGTTGGTCAGTACAATCCAATGGCCAGAAAATCCTGTCTGTCCACAAACCTATCAAATCTGCTGGGCATACTCTTACTGTGTTGGCAATGAACTCCTTATCTGTAGCCAACAGGGCAATGCCCTCTCTCCCATCCTTCAAAACCATTTTCAAAGACTTCCTAGCCAAAAACTTGCAGAACCCTAGAATAAACTATATCCCTAAATGTGAACAAGTACCTATTCATACCTTACACCTCCTTACTAAACTATATCCCTAAACATAAACAAGTATTTATTCATACCTTACACCTCCTTACTAAACTATATCCCTAAATATGAACAAGCCTTACTAAACTATATCCCTAAATATGAACAAGTACCCATTCATACATTACGCCTTTATATCCTTAAATATGAACAAGTACCTGTTCATACCTTACACCTCCTTACTAAACTATATCCCTAAATATGAACAAGTACCTGCTCATACCTTACACCTCCTTACTAAACTATATCCCTAAATGTGAACAAGTACCTGTTCATACCTTACACCTCCTTACTAAACTATATCCCTAAATATGAACAAGCCTTACTAAACTATATCCCTAAATATGAACAAGTACCTGCTCATACCTTACACCTCCTTACTAAACTATATCCCTAAATATGAACAAGTACCTATTCGTACCTTACAGCTCCTTACTAAACTATATCCCTAAATATGAACAAGTACCTGTTAATACCTTACACCTCCTTACTAAACTATATCCCGTAAACATGAACAAGTACCTATTTATACCTTACACCTCCTTACTAAACTATATCCCTAAATATGAACAAATACCTGTTCATACCTTACACCTCCTTACTAAACTATATCCCTAAATATGAACAAGTACCTATTCATACCTTACACCTCCTTACTAAACTATATCCCTAAATATGAACAAATACCTGTTCATACCTTACACCTCCTTACTAAACTATATCCCTAAATATGAACAAATACCTGTTCATACCTTACACCTCCTTACTAAACTATATCCCTAAATATGAACAAGTATCTTTTCATACCTTACACCTCCTTACTAAACTATATCCCTAAATATGAACAAGTACCTGTTCATACCTTACACCTCCTTACTAAACTATATCCCTAAATATGAACAAGTATCTTTTCATACCTTACACCTCCTTACTAAACTATATCCCGTAAACATGAACAAGTACCTATTTATACCTTACACCTCCTTACTAAACTATATCCCTAAATATGAACAAGTACCTATTCATACCTTACAGCTCCTTACTAAACTATATCCCTAAATGTGAACAAGTACCTGCTCATACCTTACACCTCCTTACTAAACTATATCCCTAAATGTGAACAAGGACCTGTTCATACCTTACACCTCCTTACTAAATCCCTAAATTTGAACAAGGACCTATTCGTACCTTACAGCTCCTTACTAAACTATATCCCTAAATATGAACAAGTACCTGTTCATACCTTACACCTCCTTACTAAACTATATCCCGTAAACATGAACAAGTACCTATTTATACCTTACACCTCCTTACTAAACTATGTCCCTAAATATGAACAAATACCTGTTCATACCTTACAGCTCCTTACTAAACTATATCCCTAAATATGAACAAATACCTGTTCATACCTTATACCTCCGTACTCCCCCTTCTTCACTCGCTTCCTTACTTCTATCAGTTTCTCTCTCTTTCTCCTGGCTTCCCAATCTAAATATATCATAAGCCTGCTTTTCTCTCACTTCATATTGCAATTCCTGTTTATATTATACAAACTTACCTATAAGTTCTCTATAAACTGGCTAAAATTTCTCTAAATAATAAATTGTCCTATAACATGTAGCTATTCTTAACCAATGTTTCATATTCTGCCTAATCTGGTATAATTATTTAAACTGTAGATGTTTTTTGCATGTTTTTTGTATTATTTTGAAGATTGTAAAATTGTTGATGTTAAAATGTTTTGTAATAGTTTGGATCTTTTCTCCTTGGGCCTTCATTAAAAATGGGCTTCCACACAGTCAGTCTTTCATGGTAAGCAAATGTCAATAAATAAATAAATATGTAATTCTTATGCAGTGTCTACTCTTTTAACGTGTGACCTAAAAATGAAAAGATAAAGGGTGTATCACCACAGTTTTATACAAGAAATGCAGGGGGAAAAGGAGCAGAGGAACACAAGTCTTACCTCTCCAAAAAGTGAGTAGAAAGGGAAATGTATGCCTTTGATAGAATTAATATTAAAAAGGAATAAGAAAACATACAGTGCCACAGGACATACCAAAGGAAGTCATTGGACAGAACAGGATTAATTAAAATAATGGTCAGGGTACAGCAAGGGAAGTAGGGTAAATAGCTTCTTTCTCACTATGACAACTGTGGAGATCATAAATATCTCAGCATATAATGTGTGGAGAGCTGAGCAAACATAAACAGGTAAATATATACTTCCTAAAATGCAGCACCAAGTCCCCTGTGTTGCTTTGAATATGCTCTGTTGTGACTCTGTCTATGATTTTACGTAGAATACTGGTTACTAACAAAGCTAGACTTAGCACTGTATAATACCTTAAACCTGCTGGAGGGATAGATTCCTGTCCCAGAGACTTCCCATACTCTGGAACAGACTACCTATCTATGTCCAACAGAGCTCCTCATTAGTACTCTTCAAGAAAAATCTTGATGATTGGATGGGAAATTCACCCCAGGGATCACTTCTGTGGCTCTGCTCGACAGGGGCACAGAAAAATAATTTTCTTGGGTGGCAAAAGCCAGGGTACATTTTTTGGCTAGGCTTATATAGGCCCTAGGGCCAATAGCCTACTACCTGCCTATGAACCTCTTCTATTAGAGACAACATGGGATATATGCAAATTACTCTTTCAGGATATTAAGCATTTCAGCTAAATGGCAATTCTGAATGTCCATGACCTTTGCTTTTAAGTCTATATACAGACAATTGCAGGGTCTAACTACAGACATGCATGTTTCTGCCTTTGTATGACATCATAAGCACAGCATAAAAAAAGAACACTTAACTTTTGGAAACACAGGTTTGTCATACCAAACTGATATCAATAAACATTAAGGTGTCTACAAAATATCCCAACTAACAAACTTAAACAATGAGTATAAATGTCACAGAGGAAAACCAATTGGTTAAAAAACATAAAAAGAAAAATCTAGCAAAGCAAGACTTTCTACTGTGTGATACCTTAAACCTCTTGTATCAGAGGCAACATGGGATATATGTAAATTACCCTTTAAGGATATCAGATGTTTCAGCTAAATGGCAATTCTGGATGTCCATGACTTTTTCTTTTCTTTTTACTTTTAAGTCTAGTTATGGACAATTTCAGGCAAATATTTACGCAAAGAAGAAAGCAAAATGAATCAATACAAAAAGAGCAGCACCAAAGATATTTGAAAAGAAATACAGGAAAGGCATCCTGACATGGAAAATTTTACAGTAAAAAAAAGAATGTGCATTGGGGCCACACTCAGTAGAAGTGAAGCTTCTATATTCAAGGACTGCATCCGCTACCAACGAGCAGCACAGAAGACATTGGGATGCACTTTTTAAGGTCCCAATCCATCAGGATCCTTATTGCAAGAATCCAATGTCAGTGATTTCGCCATTAAATATTGTAACCTGCTTCAAAATGCCATCCAAGCCATCATGCATATTTTTGTGTTTTTAAGTATATGCATGTTTGTTTCTTGTGTATTTAATATATTCTTTCAATGCACGATGGTCTGCAAACACACACACACACACACACACACACACACACACACACACACACACACACACACACACACACACACACACACACACACACACACACACACACAGACACACACACACACACATACGCATACATGAGGCAGCACATTGATCACTATAGTAAACTTGCTTTGTGCAGTTGAGAGGAAATGAAACTTGTCATGCATTTTTTAGTTTTGTAGGGATGCAATGTGATCGACTGTGTACTTTCTTTTTCCCCAGGTGAAGGCTGAAGCTGATGCTTTGGTATCAGCAAGAGTTAGAAACTGGTTACCTATTTGTAGACTGGTGTGGAAGATGACAAAGAGTTCCGTTCTCGTAATGATATCTGTGTGTGTGTGTGTGTGTGTGTGTGTGTGTGTGTGTGTTCATTTCTTTTATCAGACTTCTAACATTTTGGGTCTTACTGACTTTTTGAAATCTATTTCTGTCATCGATCTTAATATGTCTATCCATCTCTGTTAAATCAAGCAACACCTCCTTTAGATCTTTTTCTTCTAAACTGAGAGTAGATTCTTTATTCTCAGTTTCCTGCAGGCATTTTACAGAAAGTTCCAGAACATCTTCCTGTGACATATTATCTTCAACTTTTTCCTGCATCATCCATTGCTCTTTCATATGGAAGTTCACTGGCCTATCACTCCACAACACTGACTGTGTCAGAGTTGTCATGGGAGTTCACTGGCCTATCACTCTACAACACTGACTGTGTTGGAGTTGTCATGGGAATTCACTGGCCTATCACTCCACAACACTAACTGTGTCAGAGTTGTCATGGGAGTTCACTGGCCTATCACTCTACAACACTGACTGTGTCAGAGTTGTCATGGGAATTCACTGGCCTATCACTCCACAACACTAATTTATTTATTTATTTATTTTATTTTACATTTGTTGACCGGGATGGTCCGACTGGATACATGTCCATTTTCAGCGGAGGCCCGGGGAGAAAAGCTCCAATATTGCAAAAAAATACATATAAGTTTACACATTACATATGTAGTAGAAAAAATATGCTCGTTAATGTATTATCTACATTCATGTAAAACTGATGATAGCAGAATAACAGTTAAAATACAATTCTAAAGAGAAAAAAAACTAGTGAGAACTAGTGCAGTTCAAGGGACTTTAAAGTACTATTGCAAGATTCCAGTTCATTGTTTATCTAGAGTTCTGAGGGATGATAAAGAAACTACGTACTTTATTACAGTAGAGTAGGATTAATAGTCAGTTTGAGTAAGAAATTGAGAAGATTTCCAAATTGTTCAAGTAGTGTAGGATGAGTTATAGATGACAGGAACCTAGCCTGGGTTTACGCAGGGGCATATCCAATGTTCCTTAAAGAATTGGGTAAGATTTTTCTTGAATTGAGAAAGCGTATTGGAGAGTCTTAGGTTGTTAGGTAGGGAGTTCCATACCTTGCCTATAGAATTAGCATAGAGAGCATCCCCTCCCATATTGTTGGATTTGATAGTTTGGACCAGTAATCTGTTAGAGGAGCGAAGACTACTTAGGTTGAGGTAGGGGTTCAGTAGATTGTCTAGTGAGGGAGTTTTTCAGGTTCCTTGATGATTTTATATGCTTTGGAGAGTTGGTTAAGTTTGAGAATATTTGGTAGTTCTAACCAGTCAAGTTTCTTTAGGTTAAGGCAGTGATGCGTTCTATAAGGGGCACCTGTAATGAATCTAGCAATGTGATTGTAAGTCACGGAAAGTTTGTTGATGTCCCCTATGTTGAGCAAAGAGAAACAGGGGAAGCATACAGTAGTGTGGAGAGAAGATGGAGTGCGTGCTATGGTTAGTTTGGCAATGGGGGTGAGGAAGTTCTTAATTCTATACAGTGATCCGAGTTTCTTATTTACAGTCTTTATGGTTTGACTGATGTGTAAGTTAAATTTAAGTTTATTGTCAATAATGACCCCTAGTAGTTTAGTGTTAGTGTCAGGGTTAATTATGGTACCATTATTAGATTGAACGAAGAAGGTGCTATTATTAGCTAGTGGGGGTATTGCACTGGAGAAGGAGCTGAGGTGGGAAAGAATAGTAATAGCTTAGTTTTTTTAGGATTTAGGATGAGATTCCTCTCTGATAGCCATTTTTCAATTGTACTAAAGCACTGTTGGGTCATTACTTGTAGGTCAGGGAGAGCTACATTAGAGCAGATGAGGGTGGAGTCGTCGGCATATTGGATGCATGTGGCTTGAGGGATAACTGAGTGGAGTTCATTTATAAACACGGAGAAGAGAAGGGGACCTAGAATGGAGCCTTGTGGAACTCCTATGGTATTAGGTAAGGGTTGAGAGAGCTTATTTTGCCATTGGACTGCCTGTTGCCTTCCAGAGAGATAGGCATGGAACCAATTGAGAGTTGAATTATCAAAGTGGAAGGTTTTTAGCATCTGTAGCAGTAGTTGGTGATTGACCATATCAAAGGCTTTTGACAGGTCAAGAAATAGGGCAGGGGATATTTTTTTGTTGTTGCGATTTTTATTAATTGAGTCAGTAAAGGATAGGAGGGCAGTGGTCGTACTATGGTAGGGTCTAAAGCCGTGTTGAGATTTGGTCAAAAGATTGTTTAGAGAGAGGTGATTAAGAAATTGTTTATGAACACATCTTTCCATGATCTTAGCTATTGGGGATAGAATTGCTATGGGTCTGTAGTTAGATGGCTCAGTAGAAGGACCACCTTTATGTAGTGGTATTACGTAGGATATTTTCCAGATATTGGGTATTGTGGCCTCAGTAAAGGTTTTGTTTATCAGGATGGAGATGGGGTAGGCTATAGCATCAGCTGCTATTTGCAGGTATTCGGCTGGGAGCTGATCTGCCGAGAGGGTGGTAGGTTTAAGTTTTTTCAGTAAGGTTTTGATGCAAGAGGTAGGGATAGGCTGTATTTTAAAGGATGGGAAGGTGGCTTCAATAACATTAGTTTGTGGTGGGGGAGGGGGAGGAAGTTGGTTGGCTAGAGATTGAATAGTTTCAGTAAAGAAGGAGTTAGAGGTGTTGGCTATGACTTCAGGTTTTTTGTCAATAAGAGTCTCAGGGGTAGGAGTGGCTGATTTCCCAGGATGGAGGAGATTGTTTAAGCCTGCCCAGAAATTTTTGGGGCTGTTCTGGTGTTTGTCTTGAAGGTGACAGAAATAGTTATTTTTATCCATTGTGCTAGCTTTTTTGGTTGCATTTCTAAGTTCCTGGAATTTAATGCGGTCTAGGGGTGCCTTGGTGGCTCGCCATTTGTCCTATGCTTTATCTCTAATTTTAATTTTGGTTTTTGTTTCTTTGGATAGCCAGGGAGCTATCTTCACCTTTGTCCTAGTGAGTCGGTTAGGAGCATGGTTGTCAAGAATTTTTAGGAATGTGTCATTAAAGAATGACACGCTCTCCTCTAGGGGTAAAGATTTTAGCTTTGTCCAGTTGCAGGACTTGAGTTCTGCTACAAATTGTGATGGAACAAATTTCTTCTTATTTCTAATAAGTCTATGTAATGGAAGATTTGTCCTAGAAACTTTGTGTTTAATTAAGAAAGTGACAAGATGGTCACTTAGGTCATTAGGAAGGGTCCCGGTGGTATACTTATGGGCATGGTTATTGGTAAGGATCCAATCTAGTATACTTTTTTTTGGTAAGTGTTACCTATTCTTGTTGTAGAGATTATATTTTGGGAGAATCCATACAGGTTAATGGGTGTGGGATTGGTCTGTGCTGAACATAGTGTCCAGTCAATGTTAACATCGCCTAGTACGATGGTTTCTTGAGGGTAGTGTGTAGCTAGCCAGTTTAACGTTATCTCCATGGTTTCTAAATTGTTCCCAGGTGGAATATATATTACAAAGAGGTTAATACTTTTTTGGTTATTTAGGCATATTTTTAAGGCTAGTGTTTCT
Source organism: Protopterus annectens (assembly GCF_019279795.1). Classification (NCBI taxonomy): domain Eukaryota; kingdom Metazoa; phylum Chordata; order Ceratodontiformes; family Protopteridae; genus Protopterus; species Protopterus annectens. The sequence continues at coordinate 93,508,086 of NC_056735.1, read as the reverse complement.
GCATTGGCTGTTATAGGGGTTGGATAGGGTGCAATATGATATTTAGTGAACTTTTGAACAGGACAGCTATACCACCACCCTTTTTTTACGGTCAACCCTTAAAATATTATATCCAGGTGGGAGAATTTCTTCATCTTTGATGATCGGTTTAAGCCATGTTTCTGATAGGCACATAATATCAGGGAGGTGTGTGGCTATCATGGCATGTAGGTTTTGAAGTTTATTGTTGATGCTTCTAAGGTTAAGATGGAAGATGAGAAGGGAGCAGGCCGTCCTTTGGGTTAGTATTGGTATGACAGTATTGGGGTTGGAGGTTGGGCCTGGGTTTGGCATATCCGTAGTGGGGTTGGGGGTTGGACCTGGGTTTGGGTGTATATCACCGTCTATCATAATACATTTTTTCCATTGAGCTAAGAGTTTTAGGAGTTTATAGAGTATCTTTTGTCCTTGTTTAGTTGTTGGGTCCTTTGGGTATAGTTGGGTGAGGTATATACGGTTTTTGCCTGACAACTTAATAGGGAGATAGAAAGGAGAAGGTTTATTAGGGAACTGTTTTGTGGAATTACTAGTTTGTCCCTTAGGGTAGTGACATCCTGTGAGCTTTAGGTTTTCATAGCTAGTTAGCATGTAGGGAATAATTACAAGTGGCAATATAAGGGGGATGAGAAGGTACTTAGTTTTTGACATAATTAACAGGTAATGGTGGTATATTTTACTAGGTGGGACTGCAAAATAGGATGTTTAGTATATTTGACTACCGGATTAATGAGAGATGATGTAGTTAAAGTATGGGTGAATTCAATTGGTTCTGGGATGTTTAGGGTGTGGTTATTGAGCAAATAAAAGTAGAGATAGTGGGGGCGGGTGAGATTAGGGGGCAGGGTGGGGCGCGAGCCGAAGCGAGGCTGAGCGGGGATACACCGCTCAACAGGAGCTTACTATATCTCAAGACTTGTAAAGCAGGTGAGTGAAGAAAGCCTTTAATAATGGCTACTCGACCTGCTTGTAGGTAGCAAAGTTGTTTGAGGTGGAACTTAAGTCCCACGCTATGGCTACACTTTTGTGCTAAATTTAGTAGCAGACTTTAGGGATAAAATCCTGATGTCGTTTAGCTACCGTAGGCAGTAGGCTGAGTAGATATTATATTTCTCATCTGCCTGGTATGCTATTTAAAAGTAAACTGTTACAAGGTCCTTTTTGTTAAAAAGTTAGTTATTGACCTTTTTCCGGGGAAGTCGTTGTATTTGTTCAGGTTGTCAATATCTGCCTGTGCAGTCTTGCAGTGGAAAGTTCTCTTGTTTCGCTTTAAAACTATGGGGCTAATTCTTGGTGGCCACGTGGTGGAGATTTACCGGGCAGGTACCTGGGGAGAGATAGAGTAAACACACGTGCTTTAATGTACCGAATATAGATGGAAACAAGCTAATGGACTGCTTCAAAGTAACTCTAGCTATAGTTTCTGGCACATACCCTCAGAGTACAAGTCTAACAAAGCTAAACAGTAGTTATAATGATGCAATTACAAGATGCAGTTATAAACAACAAACATTCTTTTTGAATTGGCGAGGCAATACGCCGACTTAGATTAGTCTAACTGTGTCAGAGTTGTCATGGGAGTTCACCGGCCTATCACTCCACAGCATTGACTGTGTCAGAGTTGTCATGGGAGTTCACTGGCCTATCACTCCACAACATTGACTGTGTCAGAGTTGTCATGGGAGTTCACTGGCCTATCACTCCACAACATTGACTGTGTCACAGTTGTCACTGTTTCCTGACCCTTACATTGCTGAGCAACTCCAGCTGAACTTTTTGACCTGTTTCCTACTGAAGGCTCCAGATTATCTTCATGTGGCAACTGATCAGATGCTTTCAGTTCCACCTGTTTCTCCTTAATTTGGGGGCTCATTCTATCATGCTGAGATATTACCAGAGTGGGATTTTCTACACTAAGTCCTTCCCTTCACAAGTACTCCATAACTTCAGTTTCTATTTCTTTAACTTCTCCATCACTGATTTCCTTTTCTACTTTCTCCCTTTGTATCTTGTATTGTAAAATGTTCCATGCCTGGATGCCTTTGTCTGTATTTCTCTTCAGATATCTTTGGTGCTGCTCTTTTTGTATTAATTAGTTTTGCTTTCTTCTTTGTATAACAATTGCACCATATTAAATATTTTTCTTCCCCATGTCCATATTCCTTCTTTAGGTGGCTTCTGCTCCTCCTGTGTCTCCTTACTTTGGGGACTCATTGTTCCATCATGCTGTGATGTAACCTGTGTTAGACTTTCTACACTAAATCCTTCATTTTGCAGGTATTCCATAACTTTATCTTCTATTTGTTTAACTTCTACTTTACTAATCATCTGTTCTGCATTCCCTCTTTGTGGTCTTATTTTTTGTATTGTGAAATGTTCCATATCTGAATGCCTTGGACTGTGTATCTGTTCAAATATCATTGGAGCTGCTTTTTTTCTATTGATTAGTTTGGCTTTCTCCTTTGTATAAATATTGCACTATATCAGGTCTCTCTTTCTTTTCCACATCCATGTTTCTTTTTTATACATTTCAAAAATCTGTAGACTTTGTTCTTTATATTTTCTTACCTTCTCTGCTGCTCCCTTTTTGAAAGGGCCCAAAGTTTCTTGGTCTGTATAATGTTTTTCATAGATCTGTTATATTAATAAACACAAATCTGCATTTGAAGCCTTTGACGTTTTTTCTTGGGCAAGTATTTTTCTTTCCTTTAATTTGTCTCTTAATCTTTCTGAATATCTTCTATCTGGAAATTCAGGGTTCTTGCATAATAGTAACAATATATAATTTTTTCTTATCCTCAGTAGTCCACTCTGTCATCTTTATGGTTCTTTTTTGGGCAGTCAGTTTTTGTGGTTTTGGGGACTACTATTTCCTTCTAAAAAGGAGGCCGGGGCATCCCTCTCTGCCATGTGACATAAGTTATGTGCCTGGAGTTTCCTGGAAATTTTCTTGGAGGGCCTCTGGTAGTATCTCATTGGTGGAAGGTTGTTTCACCCTCCTGTGACATGATCACTAAGTCCCATTATTATGCTTCCTGGTGGGAATCAGGGGAGGGACTGACAAAGCTGGGGGGCCAGCAGATTGATGCCTGCCTGGAAAACATCCCTATGTGACTAGTAGTTACACTGCTGCTTGATGGCACCCAACGTATCATCTGAGGCATTGCCCATTGGACAGGACAGACTTGGAGGGGTTGATTCTACTTGAGTTCTGTCCAAGGCAACGTAAACGGGTGCCATGGCCCTACATTATTCCCCATCACTGTGCTCCCCTTTCTTGTGTGTTCCCTCCCTTTTCTGCTTGTAATCCAGTTTCCCCATCATCTTACCATTGTCAGCATGTGTCTATCCATTATTGTCTCCTCTTTGTGTCAGCACTTCCCTTATTGGTGTTTGACTTTTTTCTGCTTGCTTGTCTGCCCCTTTTTCCACCCCTATATTGTCTTTCTTTCACTTTCCTTTTTCTTGCATCCTTCGACGGCTACTCGTCTTGAAAAAATTTAAAAAAGGCACTTCCCTCCTCAAAAAATAATTACAATTCCTTCCCTTCCTCACTCAGTATGCTACTCTGCTTGTCTGTCCCCTGTTCTGACTTTCATATGTTCCCAGTTTTCCCCATTTAGATGAATAAAACAGACTGGGATTTTGCTGGGAGACACATATTATAGCTACAAGCCATTCTCATAGTATTTCAAAGCCGTGTTTCTGCACATGCATGTTCATTTTCATGCCACACACACACTCACTGCTACTTTTAATGAATTCTGTAACTGCAGTCACAGTACAACCTTGTATTCATTGGTAGTGTCATTTACATGGGTAGATTTTGTAATTAATTGATAGTTAAGGTGCTAAATGATTCACATTTAATTGATAATTACCTTAGATCTGTGTCACACTGCTCACCATCTTCACATTACTTAGCACGTGGTTGCATTAGACATGATTTTGAATCCCAGGGAATAGGTAGATCAATATATGTGATGTACCTTGAAAATGCTAATGGGTTGTGTGACTGTGTCAGTCCATATAAACTGTTCTTAGCTTTGTAAAAACTTTTATAACTTACAAAGAGAGTGGAGTCCTAAGCATTTTACTGTTCTAAGATGAATAGTTGAGCCATGACTGACACAGCTGATGGAACAAGCCATAAAATAAACTGGCTTTACTTAGGAAAAATACTATTTATAAGTGTCATACA